>NC_052490.1:12191174-12254760 GCF_009730915.1 Dioscorea cayenensis subsp. rotundata
AACAAGTCATTCTATTGTTTTCAAATGTTGAAGGTAAAGGTCATGAATTGTCATTCAGTGTGATTTTCTATTTTCTAGGCTACAAAACTTTCCTTCGTGCACATAACTATAAGGGCCAAGTCCCAACCTAATCTGAAGTCTCCGTGTACACTTTGGTTCGATTCTGCCAATAATGTAATTGTTCATCCGCATCTATCTCTTTCTTCTTGTGATGTATTAGTACTACATTAGCCTTCTTTGTTTGAATAGGATGGAAGGGAAAAAATTCACGCCATGCACAAAAGAAACCTCCATCTTTTGTTGAAACCCGAAATTATCAAGCTTATGTGGAACTTTGAGGCTTCCAGTACTCATTTTCCCTGTATGTTGACATTGTAAGATAGAGTAAGGTCAAATTATATATGTTTGTTACTTTTGCTCTTTATGTAGGTGGATGTCAAGTGTCTGGCTGAAAAGCTTTTTGAATATGTCATGAATAACCATCTCGTTGTTCGAGATCCACGAGACTATTCTCGAGCATTGAAAATATCGCTTTGGTTAGAATTACTCTTATCTACATTTTTTCTTCATCGTGAAAGTGGGGTGTTTATTTTTATTAATCTTTTTCAAGAAAATATGGCCTTGTTACTTTTGCATCACCAACCGGTTTTTCCTTCCTCCGAACCTCCAACAGCGCCATATAGGGGATTTGGAGTCCGAAAGCAAAGCATCACCAACTGGTAAAAATTTGAGCAATTTTTCCATCGAACTAAAGGATACATTCGGGAGCATCGATAAAAAGCTTTTTAGTAACACATACATAACCTAGAATATGGCACGTCATCCATAAAACAATTCCTTCCAACTGTCCTTGATTATCAGAATGGGCAATATAGCTTGTCAGGAATTTCAAAGTGCTTGGAAACTAAGAGTACTATATCATTACCCTCAGTAGCTCCAATTGGAGCTCCTGGGGAAGGAAGTAAATTCTTGTTACAATCTCTTCTTTCTTCAATTATTCCACTCGATCTAACTTAAGGTTTTCCATGTTAAAATCTTTTCAACCACTCCATGAATGGTGAGGAATGAAACTACGTGCTAAAACGTAAAACTTTTATCCGATAAGTGGTGCAAGTTTTCGGTACAAACTCGAAAAATTTATTGTAAAAGTTATTGTTTCTTTTTATTATATAATTCACTTAGGTGATTATTATTTTATGGTGATAGTTTGAATTTAAGCGGCATCAAAAATTACTTTGAATGTTATCATCATCGTGGGCACTCTAAAAATAGATAGAAGTCTTTTTATTAGATAGCTTGAGTGCAGGGTTAGTTGAATCATAAGGTCGGGGTTTTCTTCCATATTGGTTAATATAACTTTATTTTTCATGCGGTACTCATTTAAAAATATATTTAATGGTAGAGAGGTCTCATGGCACTCATTGATGTAGAGGGTGTACAGTTCATCTTAGAACAACTGACTACTGGAGCATCTTATGGCTAGCAAGGAGTCAATCCAGGAAATTCTTACAAGGCATTACACTAGATAGATGTTTCATGAAATTTACAAGGTGAAGTTTGGGTACCAAGATGAATGCGATGGTTTGCAACTAAAATGCTGATTATAATTAGATTCCACAAAAGATTAATGCAGTTGTGAAGGGGTTTATCCGTGTGCAGATCCACTTGTATCATTGGACTTTCTATATTTAGATTATCTTTGAGAGAAAAAGGTTTATAAATTTAAGATCATTGATGAATCCTATCTTTCACATTCTCAAAAGTATATAGTGTAGTGTTGCATCAAAACATCTTTAAATTGGAATGCCGTAATTTTTAAATTGAAGAGTTAGCTACTACATATGAAGAAATTATGTGAAAAGATACTTAATTACCTTCTAGTTTTGCACTTTAGAAATACCTTTTCTCATGATGGTTTGAGTCTGTTTCTTTATCATCAATTGCAAAGAAGCTTTGCTAGTAATCATTTCCTTTTGCTTGCATGATTATTCATGCTTTGTTTTCAGTATTTTGGCTCTGCTGGTGTTGTTGGAAATCCAATGGGGTTTGCAAGAAATATTGAGTTGGTATCAAGGATTTTTCTCTCACTTTCTAGCAAAGGAATTGTCGCGGGTATGTGATATTAATCTCATATTCTCATAAGTCTTTGTATTTTAACTTATAGCTGATTTTTCAGAACCTTAGTGGTCTCTTCTCTGGCATATCGCGAGGATCAAAAGCCTCTTTAGGAATCACGATGCGCTATTAGTGAGTGCTACTACTCAGCTCACGATAAAGCTACTTTCACTAGAGTATAAGCGCCATTCTTTTAATGATTGATTTCCGTAGAGTTCAGGAGCTATTTACTTTGTTTAAATTATACTTTATGCAGGGTATTGTTGCCTTCATATTTGATGAACATACAACCAACATGGATGGGCAGCGGAAGGGTTTAGATTCTGGCAACAAAGGTCTAGTAAATGAATTTTTGGAGGTAATGTTTATATTTGCTGTAGAAAATCCTAAAACAGTTTAGAAATCCCCCATCATTTTATTTATTATTCATTTTTGTTTTTATGCTTTCATTCTTTTTACCACATTGTACAAGATTTGGCGACTAACCATGCCATGAGTCCTAGGTAAGGCACCATTGTATGATTTACTTGTGGAGAAATTAATCTTTTGGAACTCATTATTTTCATAACTAATCTTCAAGCGAGTAAAAGTTTATCTTTGTTGTGTTCACCGGATATGCAAGTTTTTTTCCTTTGTGTATGGGGGTTGGGGTGTGTGTGTGTTCTGACTAAATCATTGTGGTAGCAGTGTTCCCTTACTTTTCTCTACTAACCCTGACTAGATGCATGTTCATGGTCTTCTTTGTTTGTGAAGACATGTTTATGCTATTGTACAAGCGGTGTGTGTGTGTGTTTTCTAACTAAATCATTGTGGATGCAGGTGTTACGTTAATTTTGGATACTTACCCTTATTAGATGAATGTCTATGATCTTCTTTTGTGCTGCAAGAGTTCAAAGCAGTTGTTTGAAAGGACCAATATTTCATTTAAAAGCTTTTACGGTAGAGTGTTAGATTGTGAGATCTTGTATTGTTTAGCCGATAACCAAGATGTTAAATTTTGTCCTAGAAAGACATTGTAACCACTCATGCTTTTCTCGTCCAAGTGATAGCTAGCCTAAGCCACATAAATGGAAATAGAGTTAAATTCAAAGACCAAGACCTTGTCAACATGAACATCATGTATTGCTTTTCCTTGTAGATATGGTAGTGTTTTCTTTACTACTTTCCAATGTGTTGTAGTGGTTTGATTTTGGAATTGACAGGTTGTGTAAACCACAAAAGCATATGTTTAGTAGGATGCGAGCACAAATATGAAATCGCACCTAGTATACTCTTTTATGTACTAGAGATTTCTTTGGAGGTTTCTTGCCTCGTAAAAAGATGGCGGTGATAGTATTAGCTTGTTCCAATAGTTCTGGGATGCACTTGACTTGAGTCGAGACTTGAGTTTGTCTCGATAGCCTTCATGCCAAGAAAAGACAATAGCTATCCTAGGATTTTAACAGAGAATTAGAACTTGGGTTGACTTATTAGACTTTGAATAACACTTGCATTGTTTCCAACAACAAGAATATCGTCATTATAGACTAAGACAATAGCGAGATACTAGTTTGTGTCTTAGAAACAATGCTGATTTAGAGTTAATGTAACCAAACTCTAGTAGCAGAGTGCATCTTATTGCAATATGCATGAGAGTTCTACTTAAGAACATATCTGACTTGATTTAGAGTTAATGACGAAACTCTAGTATCCTCTAGACGACAATTATGATCCTAGTTGCACTATCATGTAAATGGATCATAATCTCAGATATATTTGTATTTTGGTAATGAAATCGAGTTTAATAATGTTCTGTCACTCTTTATATATATATATATATATATTAAACTCATGGTGATTGTTAATGCCGATGCCAATGAACCCGATAGTAAAAGCGCAGTAGTAGGTCATTATAAGCTCACATATTTATGCAGAAATATTGCATAATTGTTTTTAATTATTAATTTCTTAATGAATTCCCTTAATGAATAGTATCAAATTAGAACAGGGCACTTTGACGATGCAGATGAATTCAAGTAGAGACTTATCAACAATACTTATTTCTACAGAAATATTGTATAGTTGCTTCACTAGATGTTTCTTAAGGAATTTTTTACTTAATTACATACAACTAATGTTGACTTCAATGAATCTCTATAGTTTTAATTTATCAACTTTATGAAATGACATCTTTCCTTGTTTCTTAAGGAATTCTAATCCTTTAAGCCAAAACAAAACACTTACATGTTTGTGGTTACATATATACATTGAACTACTATTATAATTAGTTGATTAATTAATGTGTGAAAAGAAATAAAAGCGAGACACTAACGCATTTGCTTTGTATTGATCATATCGTTTCATTTATGACCTTGTTTATTATTTACTTTTGATAGTAGTTTGTTTTATTATAATAATATGACTTGTCATGATCAGTGCCTCCTCGAAGTGAGTAAAAACGGATGGCGGCCTAGCTTAAGAGTCGTAGTTCTCGGATTGAAAGCTGTGGAACCACTTTTCGGGTTCAAAGCCGTCTTCATCTACTAACATGACTACAATACAAATGATGTTACCTATATTAAATGACGGAGGTGCCATTAATCGGATAGATCATTCTACCACGACAAGCGAAGATTTTTACGCAATGTATGGCATTAACACTCAAAGCACAAAAGCGAGCACGTAATCTTCATTATATGAATTTCGGGAAGAGACCCATTTTCGTGCGATGGAAATAATCTAATTAAAATTTTTACTCATAAATGTTATCGACTGGATCTTGTTTGTTCCCCGAGACAAAGGTACGCAATCTGAATTTTAATGTTGCTTGTGGAATGGAGTTTTAATGTTGTTTTGATACAAATGTTTGTATAGTTATACTACATGATTTCAATGTATATATAGGGCATCTATATGGATTGTTAATTCAATAGGATGATTTTTGTTTAGTAATTCAAAAATTTTTTTAACTAGTGCAATTATTAAATTAAATTAATTTCATATAAATTATCACGCAGTTAAACAAAAAGCGTGCAGCTGATAACAAAAAGTTTTCATCTAAAAAGCGTGCGAAAATACCGTGAAAAAGTATAGTATATAAAAATCATGAGTAAAAATTGACTGCCAAAATCTTGAACCAATAAAAGCATGCCAAAAATAGTGCCAGATGTAGAATCAAAGTCCGTGCCAAACATTGATGGTGACGGTTGGCATAATAGTAAAAACCGTCATCGAAAAGCGGTGATAAAGTTCGACACGGTGTTAAAAAGCGGTGCTAAAATGTATTTGTGACTAGTGTTACTAGGCACGGTTAATTTTGATGCTAATCTGATGCCCTAAAATCGGTTTAGCACGGTTTTTAATCCCATTTCCATGCGATTTTACAGCGTCCGATTTATGATTTTTCTTGTAGTATATATTCATAATAATTATACTTTATTTATAATAATTACATAATAATTTTTATTCTTTTGATAATAATTATGTACCCACAATAAAAACTTAATATTGCATAACATTTCTTACAAAATTTAAACAGTTTTTATTACATTTAAGTTTTTATTTATATTATTTATAATATTAATAATTGAAAAACTTTAATTGCATTTATTTATTTATGCATTAAATGTGTATAACACCTTTGAAATCTAAGGTATACAAAAGTTTTTATTGTAGGAGTTGTTTAATTTATTATGTATAACTGCCCTTAGAACTTTTCAAAAAACAATTATGAATCTTCTTAAAAATATTATTGCACTTAAATATTTGTTTGCTTTAATTATGGTATTAATAATAGAAATATTTACTTGCATTCATTAATTTTGTTTATACATATATTTAAAATAGATGCACAATTTATCTTGGAACATTTCAAAAAACAATTATAAATATTTTTAAAAATATTATTACATTTAAATATATATTTACATTAATTATGGTATTAATAGTTAAAAATTTTTAATTACATTCGTTGAATCTTTCATTAAACTTTTTCAAAAAGCATTTGTTTTTGTAATAATAATAATTGATGCCATTTGTCACTACATTAGCCAACTAGACATGCCACCAATGTCATAGGGTTATTAAATACTAGGATGTGGCTTATATGGGTTTTTAGTTTATATGTAAAAATGAAATGAAAGGCAAGTCATAAGTACCATCATATGGGCGAGATGGTCATTGTTTTTCAAACATAAACATATGAGAGCTAATTTTTCCACATTAAACAAGATAAATGTGTTTTCGTGTTTTCTTCTTATTCAATATTTTCCCATAAATTTTTAATATTATTATTTTGCTTTGGAGGTGAAGAAAAAAAAACTTGTAGTAATAATAACTAATGAACATGCTTTATTTAACATGGTATATATAATTTTAAAAACAAAATAATATATTTTTAAATAAATCATTCCTCAAATTTTAGGCGTTATATTGTATAATATAATATATTTATTTTATTATCATAAACAATAAAACATGATTTCATAAAAACATCACAACAAATTAAAAAACCTAAGTCACATCAATTGCTTCTATAATTGACTATAGTTGGCTATTTGATATTAATAATAATAAATTAATAATAATAATAATAATATAACAGTAATAATAGTGAAAAACATCCTAGGTTTTTCACTATTATAATAATAATAATAATAATATAATAGTAATAATTGTGAAAAACATCCTCGGTTTTTGACTATTATAATAATAATAATAGTAGTAGTGAAAACATCCTAGGGTTTTTCATTATTATTATTATATAATAATAATAATATAATAGTAATAGTAGTGAAAACATCCTAGGTTTTCACTATAATAATAATAATTTGAGTAGATGTAAAACCTAGCTCAGATTTTCAAACCCTCCCCCAACACGATCAACGAGGCTTCAACTTCGACCGCACCCACTCACCGTCGCCGTTCGGTGGGGTGTAAGAACAAGCCTTCAACTTCAACTTAAATCTTGGACTCTATGGACGTACGTTGAAGTGAGTTTTGGGTGGTGAGCTCAAGATCGGTGGTTAGTTGTTGAAGTGGTTTGGGAGGCTAATGTGTAAGCTAAAGACTGCACATTTGTGAAGGCTTTGGTATGGAGGAGAAAAACCCTAATAGCTCTCTAATTCATTTCATGAAGTACAAAACAAAAGGTATGTGAATTTATCTGGCTCCTTTATTTAATTATTTTGTCATTATCTCCAAGATCGTTGAAGAAATTGTATGTTCGCAGCTGTTGAAGTGGTTTTTTGAGAGGAGTGGTGGAATAGTGAGAAGATTTGGGAGGAAAATAGTTTCAAGATTCCACTGCCAGCGACCACAAGGTTAGCTTTTCTATTCTCTTTTTCTCTTCTCATTCTATTCAAAAGTAGTTCATTTTTTTATTTATTTGTTTCATTACATGTATATATATACACATATTTACTTGTGAAAATTTTTCAAGAATCCAAGCTATGTCTGGGCTCCAACAGTGGCAAGCTAGTTGAGCACTGTTGAACAATGAACTTGTATACATGAGTAATTCTAAGCATTTTAGAGGTATGTAGATGTGCTATTCTAGTAGACTGAACATTTTCAATGAGTTTGAACAAATTGGAAATTAACCAATTTAACCAAACTGATCATAAGGTTAAATGCACAGAAAGTTCAGTTTTGCTTCCATTCAAGTGTATATATATATACACTTGAATGCATGCACCTTAACTGGCTTTCCACAAAGAATGCGTGCATTGGTAGCCTGAATAGCAAGAGCTGCTTCTGTATGATTGTTGTATCTCACAAAACCAAAACCTTTGTCACCTTGTATACGAACCTCTTCGATGGATCCCAAAACCTTTGCTAAATATATATAATCCTTTCTATTATATTTTTTTAAGAAACTATTGAGTTTTAATTATTTATTTGAATGTCTTGTCATTGTTTGTCTTCTTTTTCAAACTCTCTAGTGTTGTTGTATGACAGTATGAGTGTCCAAGCTGTTGTTGGGTTGTGATGTTCTGTTTGCATGTGAAATGTTTAGAGTTGCAGAGAGGAAGGTGGTATTTGTTGAAGGATGTTTTGCTGGTTACACGTCACATGATTCTGTGATTGATTAGGGTTTAGAATATTTAGTAGAAAACAAATGATGCAAATACTTGTTTATCATGCCTTTAATCTTCATTCATTGAATTATTATTGTTATGTTGGTGAGATTGTCTTGTGTGCTTGTGTGTATATGACAGTGCAAGTGCTTTGTATCTTTGTGCATTTTATTATTTATTTATTATATATATATTTCATATATATATATATATATATAGTTCAAGATTGCTTTATATGAAGAACAAAAATTAATCAAAATATTGTTTGATGTTATGAAGGTCAATTATATATATATATAAAATTTTGGAAGACACAGGCAAAGATTATTATTTGAGAAATTAGATAGTTTTTATACAAAACTGAAAGATTTTAAACATGATTAGAAACTTTTCTTCTTAATATTCACATAAAGTGAACCCATTTGTGTATGATTGTTGTGAAAAAAGCGGTGGAGATCAAGCTGTGTAACCTGCCATTTGTTATTACAATGTAGAGAACAATGCAGAAAGACAAGCCAACTCTATATCATTGAAGAAAAGCCTCAGAATATACAAGGTTTAATCAATTGCTCGAAGTCTAGTTATGTTAATTGTGAACAAACTATCCAACAAAGTATTATTTTGTTATTATTGAGTTTTTTTATCCATGATGAAGTATTATTTTCGAAGTGTTTTTAAGATATATATATATCTTATAAATATTGTTTTAAAAAGGTATCTCAGTGCTGCTGAATAATATATATATATACATATATATTTAGGAAAAACATTTAAAATTATTTGTTTTATAAAATAAATATTTTTTAAAAAAATATCTGTTCATATCAATACTTTAAAATAAATGTTTCAAGAAATTAATAAACACATCCAAACCAGCATTAGGTATATATTATAAACACAGCTTAATTAGTCTTAAGCGTATACAAATGCAGTCTCTCATTTAATTTCCATGCAAGCTTATTTGTAACTATTTAACCAAACCATGCATGCATGCTTTACGTAAGAAAAAATTACACTAGCTAATGCTTACAAAAACTTATTCACAACAGATACCAATAGGTTTAGCAATGGACCAGAAAATGAAGACAAAAATGTCACCGTTTAAAAATTCGAGAGCATACGTACATACTACAAGTAATGTATTCAATATTAACTTCCATTGTTATACTTTGCTCTCACTAATGTCTCTCTCTCAGGTTGGTAGGCTAAAAGCTCGTTTGTGAGAGTTAAAAACTAAAAAAAGTATCAGTGCTAAGATTATTTATTCAAGAAGAGGTTTGCATTAATAACTCGAAAGGTATCATGCTAAATTATGTAGATGTTTTAATGATAATTAAAATCTCTAGGACAATCTGTGATACCATGCTAGTCCGAAGAAGTCAATATGGGAACATATGAAATAAACTATGCATATCCATGTTACTAAACTAATTACTTTTAAAATTATTTAATACAAAACAATGATTATATGTAATTTTGTTCATAGGTCTAAAAATGTTGTCAAGAACTGCGGATGTATAATCAAAAATTTGCTCGACAAAAAGGATTGACTGATGAATTTATTGGTGGGGTGGATGAATTCATCCAATTTGCAGTTAGTCAAGATGACTCCTATAAAAATGGAGAGAATATTAGGTGCCCTTGTTTCAAGTGCAAAAATACACGATTTTTGGCTCCAGATGAAGTAGTTTTGCATTTATATCGCATGGGTTTAAAACAATGTTATTGAACCGGACTTATCATGGGAAGAATTGTTCCCGCTAATGAGGAATTAAATGAGAATCGTGACCAAAGTGTAGAACATGTGGCAAATTGGGGTGATTATGAGCGGATGACTTGGGATCAAAAAGAATGGTGTATGATTGTTTTATGCGTCTCATGTTCCGACATGGGACCCATCTCATTTAATGATGAAGCCGCCCAAGTGTGCAACCACCGTTAGATGAGCCAATTTCTGGTTTGAATTTGATGAAAGAAGTCAATTAATTGATAGATTTTTTAATGTGTTAAAGATTACTGACCAACCCCTATATGAAGGATGCGAGAATCACTCCCAATTGTCTTTTTGTTGCTAGATCATATCTATCAAATCATATGCTAACATGTCTAAGGCTGATTTCAATACCATGATTACTCGCACTAAAGAAGTTCTTCCTCCGGATAATACAATACCAAGTCGATTATTATCATCATAGGAAAACTATGAATGAATTGGGTTTACACTGTGGTTTAAAATAGATGCTTGCAAAAAGGTTGTATGTTGTATTGGAAACATGATGCTACGGAAGTCTCTGCAAGTTTTGTGATGAGCCAAGGTATAAAATGTATCAAGGGTGGACTGAGGCTACCTAATAATCACACTCATAAAAGGATTGCACAAGCAATACTAAGATACTTGCCATTAACTCCAAGACTACAAAGGTTGTATGCTTCTAATGTTACAACAATGCATATGACTTGGCATGCTACTCATGAAAGAAACAAGGGAGTAATGCAACATCCATCCGACTGCCGAGGCATGGAAACATTTTAATAGAACTTATCCCCGATTTTTGCCGAGGAAACTCGTAATATTAGTTTAGGTTTATGTACCGATGGCTTAGCACCGCATGGACAATTTGGGAGGACTTATTCATGTTGGCCAGTGGTTGTAACTCCTTATAATCTTCCACCAGGCATGTGTATGAAAAGACCTTATATGTTCTTATCTCTAATTTGTCCCTGACCTAAGAACCCGAAGAAGAACATAGATGTTTTTCTACAACCGTTGATTGATGAGCTGAATAATTTATGGGTTTCTAGTGAAATGACATATGATATTTCCAAAAATCAATATTTTCCCATGAGGGCTGCACTTTTGTGGACAATTAATGATTTTCCTGCATATGGGATGCTATCTGGATGGAGTACTGCTGAGGTTTTAGGATGTCCAGTATGTATGGAGAACTCCAATGCTTTTCATCTACAAAATGGTAGGAAGGCAAGCTATTTTGATTGTCATTGAAAGTTCTTACCCCGAAATCATTTATACTGTAAGGACAAAAAGTCTTTCATTCGAGGTCGTGTGGAAAAAAATGGTCCACCACCAAGACTATGTGGGGATGAAATTCTTAATCGGGTTATGATGTTCCCATCAGCAGTGGAAGACCCAATTAACACTCCCCCGAGGTATGGAGCAAATCATAAATGGACAAAAAGAAGCATTTTTTGGGATCTACCCTATTGGAAAACTAATCTGATCCAACACAATCTTGATGTGATTCATATCAAGAAAAATGTTTTTGATAATTTGTTTTGCACTGTGATGGATGTGAAAGGGAAGATCAAAGATAACATTAACGCAAGAAAGGATGTTGGAGTTCTTTGTGACTGTAAGGAGATGGCTGTTCCTTCAAATAGTACATGTTGTTCTATTCCTAAAGCACTCTATACTTTAACCAAAGCACAGAGGAGGGTTATTTGTGAGTGGATTCACCAATTAAGGTTTCCAGATGGTTATGCTTTCTAATCTTGAAGGTGTGTAGACATGAATGAAATAAAAATGTCAAGCATGAAAAAGCCATGATCGCCATATGTTTATGCAGTAGGCTCATTTTCGATTGCTTTTAGGGAATTGCTGCCATCGTTCATTTGGAATCCATTGACATAATTAATCTTATTATTCCAAACTATATGTTCTGCTCTGCTTGACATTAACAAACTTATTGATTTAGAAGAAAAGGTTGCAGTGATTTTATGTAACTTGGAAAAAGATTTTTCCCATCGGCATTTTTTGACCTCTATGGAGCATTTGTTGTTTATTTGCCTTTATCGAGCTAGAAATTGGAGGTCCTGCTCAATATAGATGGATGTATCCTTTTGAGAGGTAATACAAGACATAATCTATTTTACAATGCTACAATATATTTTTTGAGGATTAGTTTATATAATGTTTAGTCATTTTTATATCTGTAGGTTTCTTCAAGAACTAAAGATAACTTTAAAGAATAAAGCACATGTTGAGGGTCTCAACTGTCACATATATTGCACAGAAATCAACATTTTCGCAGAAAGCATTACTTTGAAGCTCACATAGAATGTAGGAGGAGGAGATTGAGGCGAAAATGATGAGGGTGCGGTAGCACGACATTTTCCCACCTTTCTCCATATTCAATTACATTGGTCGAGCCTGTGGTCGCCCAAAGATTGGGTGGCTATCGAAAAATGAGCTACATGTAGCACACTACATAGATATTACGAAATTGCCCGGAAATACAACCATATTACAAGTAAGCTCTTTATCAATGATTAAAATATATAACCATACAATGTGTTAAATATTTAACTACTAGTGCACGTGATATTCTCGTGATATTTGTCAACTATCTGCAAGGTAACCCCACTGATGCTATCGATAAGGCGATTGACAAGCATTTTGCGAAGTGGTTTGAAAGTTTTGTAAGTAATGATATGAATATGTTGAAACTACATTAAAAATTAGTGAAAAATTTCATGAATTTTTTGGAATGTAGGTTGCAAATGAGATCAATCAAGTCACTGATCCTTTTTAAAAAAAGCTTGGCTTGGGGTACATCTAAGAAAGCAACAACATGGCCAGGATATTTTATTAATGGTTATAACTTTCATACTATCACACATGGCATGGAGAAAAGCCACCATGAATAGTGGTGTCTCGTGGTACAAGGAACCAATGCTAATGATTCATCTACTAATTTCTATGGTTTACCTCGGAAGATATAGTCCAACTTGAGTATCATAGTAGTAGATGGAATCATGTCTTTCTTTTTTAGTGTACATGGTTTGACCCAATAAATGGCACTAAGGTTCATCCCATATATAAGTTGGTCGATATTAATCATAAAAGGATTTATCCAAAGTATGATCCATTTGTGTTGGCACAACAAGCTATTCAAGTGAACTACGCTGACTACCCTAAGCATAAAGGGATAAGCTTGATTGGTTGGCTAGTGTCTAAGACTAAACCTAGGAGAATGGTTGAGGCAACTTGGCCAAAAAGGATGGATCCGTGATATCAAATGGAGGAAATTCAATCCTTAACAAAGGCTCAATGTTATGGAATAAATTCCTCATTTGTTTGACCCATAAGGCATACAACTTGTTAGTTGACTTTATCCGATATGTTACAAACCCATATCAGAGGGTGAGAGCGAGGTGGATGATGAATTTGAATTAACAAATGATGAAGAAAAATGAACAATCAAGAAGAAGAAGAAGAAGAAGAAGAAGAAGAAGAAGAAGAAGAAGAAGAAGAAGATGATGATGATGATGATGATGATGATAATGAACATGATTTTTAATACATTTTGCACTATGAACTTCTTTTGTCTCTTTTATATGTGAACCTATGTTTTTGTTTTCTAAATTGGCTATTATACATTTGAATTGAATATAACTTTGCTTTGTAGATTCGCATCTAATATTTTCAAATATCCGATAAGTGCTTATGCGATATGATTATGAAGCATTCTTTTCCTTATGTTGAGTATTACTTTTCTCGGTTTTTACATTAATATGTGTGTTTTTATGTTACTTTTATGCAGTTAGGGTTGTGAGGCCGAGTATGAAGGAAATAGGCCAATGTGGATCATAATGCACCTATTTTGGAGGGAATCTTGCTAAGTTTCAAATGCGAAGATATAAGTCGGGTGCGAGATGCTAGAGTGTGTGCCAACCTCCCCGTATTTGAGTTTGCACAACCATTTGGAGGCGCACAAGGGCAGTCACACTCAAGCATTCCAACTTATGCACATAGAATAAGATCTCCATCAACTTATCCGTCATTGAAGAAGCTAAAAGCGATCCACGGCATAAACGTAGCCCGCTTTATGTTACCTCGATGAAAAGTGGATTCGGGAGTGTTTTTGGCATAGTAATCGTAGCGATGTCATGCTCACGCCGTCGAAAAATGACAGGGGTCCAGAGAATCGCGCGCGCAGTGGAAATTACCCATGCCCGTGTGGAAATTCCGCAGGGCCCGTGAAGCGTCCCACGCCCGTGGAGTCGCCCGATTCCAGCCCCTATTTAAAGCTCGATTCAGCCCGATTTTTGGTATTTTTTTCTCCATCTTTTCCCCAACTTGCGTAGAGGGCTTCTGCTAGGGGTTTCAAGGGGTATTGGCCAAGATTTTGGAGAGGTTCTACGGCTCGACATCGTCATTCCTTAGGGAAGAAGGTTGGTAGGGGAGCTCTGAGTCGAGGCGTATCCTATACCCGGACGAGGGAATCCCTTGGATGACAGTAGAGGACTTTCCACAAGACCATCGACACGCACCATCGAGGGGTTTCTTTATGGATTCATTGCTTTTACATTCTATTTCTTTGATTGTACTTAGCTCCATGGAGAGCTAAACCCCTAGTGGGTACTTGGATGATTGTGAACCTAGGATGTATTCGTTTCATTGAACTTCTTTATTATGCTTTCAATAAATCGATGCTTATTGTGAGTTCCAACCTTGAATGCTTGATTGTATGAACATTTCCCTTAGAGTAACACTAGGGTTGAGAGTTCTTGTTGGTAACCTTGTGAGTGAGTTACACACCACGAGCGTTAGACAAAGCTAGGTTGGAGAGGGTTGAGAGAGTGAGTCGAGAGGTACAGGGAGCGTCCCCCTTTCCCCTCCCGACGTGATAGATTCTACCTCCGTTCCTCGAGTTCTTTTGCGGCCATAATAGAGTGAGTGGTATAAGGGATGAACCTCACTGGGCCTAGTTGCGTGCGGCAATGGGGTGAAGCGTTGAGAGGATCTTAGTATCTAGGGCTTAATTGTGGCTAGGGACCTTCCGCCTGGACCAAAGGGTTAGGTCTATTTTTAGGAAGAGATTTATCACTTGGAATCCCTAGAGCTCATTGCAACTCTATGCGAGTGTGAGGTGTTGAGATTGTTCGATTTCTCCTCCGGGACATGTATAGAGTTAGGCATAGTTGACCTTAGATTTGGGACTATGTATGTAAGGATTTCCACGACTCACCATGGCATTGATTAGGAAGCATAATAGAGGGTTCTTGCACTTGAAGCGATTATCCTAGGTGAAGCATTATTCGAGTACCCCATCTTTATCGATTGCCTTACCCTCTTCTTTACTTTTGCTCTCTCACTTGTTGATTTTATTGTTGAGAATTGAATCATTTCCACAGTTATCACTGTTGATATTCCACATAGCTTAGAATCAAATTAAGTGTTTTTACTCCCTACTCCCTGTGGATTCGACCCCGCTCACCCTAGGGATTATTACTCGACAAACCCGTGCACTTATGGATATATGCTGAGGGACCTTGTCAATATCAATCGAAATAATTACTTTGTAAAGATGTAACACACTTAAATTAACCATTTATATTTACATTTGTGCTTCTATGTAGGTGGATAGATAGTTTTCACTTAAAGAAGGATGGATCGCTTTCAAGATTTTGGCACAACATCGGGGTTTGATCGTAATTTGTAATGCCCGCATTTTTTCCAAACTTGTATAATTATTAGATTAATGCCCACCTTTTTATATTTGTATACTTATCTCATTATTTTTCAAGTTGTTATTTTTAGTTTTTACCATTCAAGACTAATTTATGGTAGCCCTCGGGACGGGGTCAATCAGGGGCGCCGATCCAGTGGTCGATCAACATCGAGTCGTGGTGGTCGATCCACATCCGGGTCGGGGTTGATGCACACCAAATATTCATCAAACATCTGCTAACCCCGCAGTAGTATCTAATACATCTACAGATTTGGGAATGCCTCCTTGTATACATCCAAATATTCAGGTAACAACGACAATGACTCCATTGACACCAATTCCACAACCTTCAATAGTTGCGCCTATTGTACAAAGCCCTCCAGGACCATATGTTGAGACTTCTACTCATGCTACTGAGGACACACCCATAGAAATGGAGGGGCAATCTAATGAGTCTGTGAGCACTGGCCCCCCTGGGTTATCATCCCAGATAGCGTAATTATGTAAGTAAAATTCCATGTTATGATAATTTTATAGTTTTGTGTTTATTTTTTTTAAGTAGTGTTCTCTATTTTAATTAAATTTTTATTATTTTCCAAGAGATTGTGAAGTTAAGAGAACAATCCATGAATTGGTCAAAGGTCACTATAAAGAGGCGTGGACCAGATGGGGGAAAGTACCCAACGATGTGAGGCAAAGGATATTCACAGCTTTTAGGGTAAGTATCATTTAAACCATTAAATTCATTAATTCCTATTAATTATATATGTGAACTTTGAGAAACAATAAATTGGTTAACATTCTTTTTTTCCTACGGCATATACTCGTGGGAGGCGCAACATGAATCTTCAATTTTGCGGCATTTAAATCATGAGGCGAGTGAATGGTTGAAGAAACATTTGTATCTTGCACATAATCTTTACAAGGCTCCATTTCCATGGATGGCTCTAGCAGTGTGGGAAGGTTTACAAAGGTATTGGGAGTCAGATGATTTTAAGAGAAAAAGTGAAAAGAACAAACTGAATAGGGCAGAAATTGGAAGCTCCTCCACAATTATTTATCGTGGTGGATCTGTCAGTACTGCTGTGCACCACCTTAGATTGGTAATTCCTTTAATTCATATAAATACTATTAATATTATCATTTATAATTTATCTTAACTTTTAACTTTTCTTTAATATGTTTTTCTTTAGGTGGAGGAATTAGGTAGAGAGCCGACAATGAAAGAATGCTTTATCCGCACAAACAAAAAAAAAGGATGGCACACTCGAGGTTGGTCATGCTACACAAATTGTTGTAAGTATGAGATAACTTTCTTAGAATAAATGCATTTGAAATTAAAGTTAGGGGCATAGATTTTGTGTGAATTGTAGGGGTTGTTTTTAAACTTTGATGAGAATATAATTTAAACAAACAACAAAAAGGATTATTATGGGAACATAATGTGAAAACAAAGGTGAGAAATGATTTCATGGGAATATTTATTTGTGGTTGCCATGAAAATGGTAAATATTTATCTATGGTTGCCATGAAAAAAATTAGTGAAATAGTGCCATTTCCCTTAAAGTTAAGGCATATAGAAATATTAGATTTGCAAGATACTTTGGTACCATTATATGATAGATAACATATGAGAAGTGAAATATAATAACAGAAAGTATCTATTCTCTCACTAATTTCACCGTTTAAATGCATAGAGCTAAATTCTATGATAATATACAAATGTTTCTAAAATAAGATAGACTTAATAAGTGCATGGCTAATTCACAAGCACGTCATAAACTTATGATTTAGACCTCTGGCTCTCACTCAATTATGAACTTAATATCCGATGAAGAAGAGTATCAACTGTGTGACTTCTTATTTTGAAACTGCACATGGAAAAAATAAAAGAAAATGTTTATTATTAAACTGTAGAAAGAAAAACATTTGATACTATGATTAATGGAGGAATTTAGTATAGTATAGTATAGTATAGTATTGTATTGTATAGTATAGTATAGTATAGTACCCAACATGTCTTCTTTGATCCTTCCGACGAGATGCATCCTGCAGCAATAATAATATTAATAATAGGATATAAACAGGATAATTATCCAAAGCCAATTAAGATATGAAACATGATTAAGGTATATAGGAATATTAGATTTGCAAGATACTTTGGTACCATTATATGATGGTGCATCTTTTTAATTAAAATCAAACATGAACTACAAGGCATGCAACCTCTCTCTCTCTCTCTCTCTCTCTTTCTCATGTGTAAAAGAACCTTTAGTGAACTACTTTGGTACCATTGATTAATAATATCAGATTTTTTTGTGGTAATCGTGGATTAAAGGTGGTCCATATTAATTTTTCTCCGTGGGCGACATTAATATTATTATTATTTGCTCTATAGTTTTCCACATTGCTCTCAAACCCACCACCATCACCGATTTGCTTATAAAAGCTATTGCTAAGAAGTTATGTATGTGTTTTTGAGAGCCTGGAAGGAGGGTTAAGGATAAAAAGGCATGCTCCATTTAAATTATAATTACTTATTTGTGTGGATGACAATAGAGTTTTTTGTAATTTTTGTTCATTTTTGTAATTTTTGTGATCCTTTTTATCATTATGCCGAGTTGCTATTTTTCCATTGTCGGGAAAGAAATTCGGAGTTTAATATACTTCTATTGTTGATTTTTTTTTAAAATTTTAATTTATTGATCAGGGCCATGCATATAAATTTTGACAAGTATACCATACCATAGATTGATAGATTATTTGATATAGTCACTTTGGTAAACTTATTATTATTTGATAATTGAACTGTCTTAGAAAATAAATTGTTCATTTGGCAAACCGAACATTTGATTTATCTTATTGTTTTGTTTTTGTTATTTATTTATTTATTTATTTAGCTCTTTTTAGCTGGTGTGATTGCATATTGTAGTTTGGGTCTTGTTTCTTGTGTGTTGATAGGAAGTGTAGGCTACTAAAAACATCACAATGCTTCCTACTTTTATATATATGCACATACATAACTTCTTATCAATAGCTTTTATAAGATTTTCACTTGTATGTATATATATATATATATATATACATATAGGGATGTAATAGCAATGCTTCCTACTTTTATATATAAGCAACACATTTACACGTGGAGGAATGAGATGCCTGAGTGGAAAAAATGGAAGCAGATTCACAGTGAGAAACAAGAGCTATGAAAACATGATTAAGGACGGATAGGAGCAAGCTTTGAATTTAAGTTTCAACCGAATTTGTGTTTTTTTTTTGAATAAGGTGGATAAACCACTAATTTATTAAAAAAAAGAGAAACAGGGTAGTACAAAATTCAAAAAGCAGAAGCGACAAGTAAAACTAACAAAATAGAGAACTGTAATCCTCACTAGAGATGAGGAGAACAAGGAACAGAGAACCCAATTTGTGTTTTAGTTAATGGTTTATTAAATTGTGGTTTTAAGTAATTGTGTCTGACTATTATTTGGAACTAATCAATTTTAAAATACATTAAATTTTTAAGATGCAATTAGTTAGAGATAAAGTAATAATACCTTAAATAACAAGCAAATCAATTCCAAAATAAACAAAATTATATGCAAGTAATCCAATTTTAATTTTAAAGTACTTCACAAATAAGCCTTTATTTGGTTTACTTTTCTGCAATTGATTGCCATATTGCATGAAAATTATATAACAATTTGACTATGCTTATTTAATTTGAATTTAAATAAGAGTGATCATTTGGGCTATCAGGATAATCTAATTTATGTAGTGTATAGGATATATTATATGACTTCCTAACTATTTTTAATAATTGAAATATTAGAATTCATATTTTAGTGAACTGCTTGAATATTTGTGAACAGCAGCAACTCTAGTTTTTTTTAATGAATAGTTTTTTTTAATTAACATATTCTATAATATTAAATCACAGTCATTGTTGTTTATTGTTAATTGTGTGATAAATTCTGAGAACAAATGTGTTATTTGGCTTCATATGAAACTTATTCTTCTTGATGTTTTTTTTAGAATTTTTTATTGTTTATTGCTAATTGGTTGTTGTTGTTATTATTATTATTATTATTATTATTATTATTATTATTATTATTATTATTATTATGGTCTATATCTAAATACCACGCCAAAACCTTCAAAATTTATCAGTAGTTTTTGCTGTTGTTGTAGCCCATTTCTGGCAGTAATATGGAGCTTGTTAAAACTTTAATGCTTATTTAGTTTCATTTAATATTTGAGAATTAGTTTATAAACTCAAACTGGTTACCTAATTTAACTCACTATCATTTAATAATATGTTTATTTTTTAATGGATGCAAGAGGAATTTGATAAAGCAATAGTAGATATATGTAGTCAAGGGGTAGATGAGAATTCTATTAACCAAGATGAATTATGGGATGGGATAGCCATCGGGAGTCATAACAAAGTGATAGGAAAAAGGTAATATTGTCAAGCGGATGTCTTCATCCACTTACAAGCCACGCTTGGGATCTCTCGAATCAAATGAACAACTTCACAATGAGTTAAGGAATTGGAGGAAGAGCTTGATAGGGCTCGTCATGAGGGTCGATGATCGGTTACATCTTGCTAATGAGCAGGATACAAAAGTCGAGTCAACTCTGTCACGAGTTATTTTGAATCATCATTGCTTCCCGCACTTTGTGGCCAAGGTATTGACCTTTCTAGCATGCCTATTTTTGCTCGTATGCCACATGCCCCTCGAGCACCAACAAGAGAGTCACAAACACATGCCGATGAGCACTCTCCAATGCCAAAGAGAGTTCGTATTTCTCCATCTACCGATAATTCTCTTGAAGACATGGAGGATGATGTGTAGGGTTTTTTATAATATGAATGGTTTATGTTAAGAGTTATGTGGATTTATGTAGATTGGACCTTATTATTGTCATGCTATGATTGTAATAACAATTTTGCTTATTTTACAAATATTGCAATATATATTTTGATGAAATTAAATACAGGTTTTATTATTAAATAAATCCATTTATAAATTTTTTAATGAAAATTATGCCAAATTTCGTGACAAAAACCATGCCAATATCCTAACTAAATTTAAAACCATGGCAAAAAACGTGACAAAAACTGTGCCAACAACTATATTGTATTGAAAAATGTGCCAAAAATTATCTTCGTGCGTGACAAAATTGATACTGTAAACTGTAACAAAAATCATGACAAAAGAAAAACCATTCCAAAAACAGTGACAAACAAACCGTGCTAAAAACCGTGACAAAACAAAATCGTGCCAACAACGGTCCCAAAAAAATCATGCCTAAAACCGTGACAACACAAAACCGTGCCAAAAATGGTGCCGTGCCAAAAAATGTGACAAATAAAACTATGCCAAAAACGGTGACAAAAAACCGTGCCTAAAACTGTGACAAAACAAAAATGTGCCAAAAATGATACCAAAAACCTGTGCCTAAAACTGTGACAAAATTGGCACGGTTTAGTTAAAACGTGACAAAATTTGGCACGGTTTTAGTATTCCGTGACAAATTATATTTGTCACGCATGCTATAGGCACGGTAATATTTCTGTGCCAAAATCCGTGCCAAAATCAGTTTGTCACGGTTTTTTTGACCAAAATCGTGCCGAATTCCTGTTTTTCTTGTAGTGACCCCTTGCGTGTGTATGCCGCAAATGCACAGGTCGTCTAAGTAATAAAATACCCTAGTGAAGGGGTAGTCGAATCCACAGGGCATAGATGCTCAGAAACAAGAAGTATTGCTATTTAGCTAGAGTGAAAACCAATTTGTGATGTTGATTCAAAATATCAATGCAAATAAAAGTAAAAGAGAGAAAAGAGAAAGCAAGAGGAATAAAGAGAGATAATCGATGGTAAAATGGGGCACTCGGACAATGCTCACCCTAGGACTATTGTTTCAAGTGCAAGACTAATATTGTGCCTCCTAATTGAAGTTTAATGAGTCATGGAGATCTAAAGTCACACGATCCCAAACCTAAGGTCAACTGTGACTAGCCATCTACACTATGCCTAAGCGGAAAGAGATACTCTCAACACCTCACACTTTGTGGGATCGCTTGAAGCTCTAGGGATTCCAAGTGATAAACCCTATTCCCTAATGTAGATCTAAACCTTTGGTCCAGGCGAAAGACCCCTAATCACAATTAAGCCCTAGCACTAAGGATTACTTAACACTTCACTCTATTGCTCGCGCAACTAAGCCCCAGTGGAGTTCGTCTCTTAGCACTTCACCCCTATCATGACCGCAAAAACTCATGGAAAATAGAGGTAGGATAAATCACGTCATAGGGGAAAGGGGACGTTCCCGCTATATCTCGACTCACCCTCTCAACCCTCTTCAACCTTACTAAGTCTAATCCTAATGAAGTGTCACTTATTCACAAGGATTACCTAGATAGATTCTCAACCCTAGTTTTACTCTAAGGGAAAAATCAAAGCAATAATCACACAAGATTGAAACTCTATTAAAACATCAATTAAAGGAAACATAATAGAAGTCAATAAAACAAAATCATCCTAGAGTTTACAAGTCCAAGCACCCACTAGGGGTTTAGCTCTCCATGGAGAAATACAAAATTCAAGATGAAAGCAAAAATAAGTGCAAGCAACCCATAGAGATAACCCCCTTGTCGTCCGTGTCTATGGTCTTCAAGAGCCGCCTCATCTTCTCCAAAGCCTCCTTCGTCAAGCCTAGAGCACACCTCGCTGAATGAATGCCGATGAAAGCTCCTCCAATAGCTCTCCTCCAAAGGAAATCGATGTCGAATGCCGTAAAACCGCTCCTAAATCCTAGCAAAAACCTCTCCAAACCCTAGCCGCGCTCTCCCCAAAAGATAGACAAAAGATAGAAAGAAGATCCCCAAATCCAACTCTTAAAGTGGTATTTATAGGGCTGAAATCGGGCATCCACACGGGCGTGTGGAATTTCCACACGGCCCTGTGGATTTCTGGGCTCCGTTTTCCTGTGCACTATGAACAATAATTGCTGCAGTGATTTGCTGTAGTCCTTTCGCTACAGTACTCCCAACTTCATTTTCTTCATCGAGGGCGCCAAGTTGGGCACACAACCATGCGGTAGATCACGTCCCGTCTTGCTTTCTAGCACATTGATCGAGCTCTTGATAATGTTGCACAAGTGGGAACATATGAGTGTGACTGCCTTTATGCCCCCCCCCCCCAACACCTTGCGTATTCTCTTGAACATTCTAGAAGTTGGCACACACCCACATGTCTATGAGCACAACTTATGCCTTAATCCTTATTCGGTCTAAGAGTTTCTTCAACAATTGCGTCCATGATCTATTTTTGCTTCTTTTTTTCCAAACTTGTCTCCACACCCCTAAATGCACAAAAGAACACAAATACACATGAATGAGCCATAAAATCTTATAAAAGTGATGCTCAATGTAAGAAAAGTATACTTAGTAATACTTATACACGAGCATTTATCAAGCTGCAAGAGAGTAGCAATGCTAATGAACGTTGGTGAAAAGCTGAAATTTAAGGATGGAACTAGGCAAACAAATGCTAAGAAGTATCGAGGAATGGTTAGAGGCTTGTTGTACCTATCACATACACGACTCAGCATAATATTTTCAATTGCCATCATTTCACGATTATTAAACAATCCCTCTAAACATTACCTCAGTGTGGTCAAAAGAATTATGCGATATGTTGCCAGGATAACACACTATGGAATTCAAAATGACCATGTTGAAAACTTCAAACTAATTGGCTTCTTGGATAGCGATTGGGGAGGATCTCTAGATGATGGATGAATCACTACTTGCTTGGTATTTAACTTAGTCTTGGGTGCTATAGCTTGGAGTTCAAAGAAATAGGATGTAGCAGCGCTATCTACACTAGAGGCCAAGCATATCGATATTCGGTTCCATTTTATAAGAAGCTTAATTGTTAAAGGTATCATTGGTTTAGAATATTGAGGGACAAATGCACAAGCTGCAAACATCCTAACTAAGTCACTACCAATCAAGAAGCATGAGTATATGTGTGGCATGCTAGGAGTGGGTAGTTTCCAACCTAAGGGGGAATGCTAGAATGAATTGGAAGCCACACCATAGCATGAGACAACTAAGGAACTACACCAATGTATCACATACTGCAATTATAGTCGACCTATGACAAGTTGGTATAGGTTAAAAAAGTCAAGGAGTAGTAAGAATGTTAGCATGCTATTATGTACAAAAAGTGTACTATTGTGAAAATGTGATACTGTGATCACAAAGTAATTAAGAGTGTTGGGTTACATGCACTCTATATATTTTGCATTATGTTCCATTTTGAACATAAGAAGATAAATGTTGTTATCTACACTACCAGCCCACACATAGCAAACCCTTGCGCCCTCTCTGCATAATACTACATTCATCTTCTCTAAACCCCAATATTTTCTTCTAACTAACACATCATTCACTAGCCTAATAACATATTCTCATAATTAATACATTATCTTTCCCCTTTCTCAAACTACACATCAATGATCTATACCGTTCCTCAGTTTTACACTACCTTGCCATCTTGATAGCTGATGACACTGACTCATCCCATACAACGAATTTCTATAGTTTAACATAAACAAAGCTACATATTATGTATAATTGTGGATTTAAAATACTAACCAATAAGTTCTAGGTTAGTGAAATTTAGTTAGCCCCACAAGCAACATCAATTATTTATATAATCAATAAAAATATATTTGCATAAAATATCAAATCAATTTAGTTAGCCCCACAAGCAACATCAATTATTTATTTTGCCATCATCCTAGTAACATAACTAGAATTTACAAATTTACTAAAGATTATGAATATAAAATTACAAATTTAAGAGCAAACTAAGCAACAATATTGGTGAGATGTCTATGAAAAGAACTATCCAAGGACAAGTGAATTAAAATACGAACAAAAAAAGTTCTAGGTTAGTGGGATTGCTATCATCATTATAACCAGCATGTTTTGTATTATAACTACTAATGTTTTGCTAATTATAATTATAGTGAAATACTAACAAATAAGCTCTAGATTAGTGAAAATGACACTATATAATTAATAATTCAAAAAAATATTGACTTTTCAATTTATTTAGTTCCACAAGCAATATCAATTACGTGGTTTGCCCACATCCAAGCAACCATGATAAGGATTTACAAATTCACTAAAGATAACCAATTTAAGTATTAACTAAGCAATAATATTTGTGAGATGTAGATGACATAAAACCTCACTAATAGATAATATCTAGGTTGTCTAAATTGAACCTAAACAATTAATAATTTAGTAAAAATTAACTTTTTCAATTTATTTACCCTCACAAACAGAGATCAATTATTTATTTTTCCAACATCCTAGAAATCATGTTAAGGATTTAGAAATTCAATAAGATTACAAATATAAGAAAACAAATTCACTTTAAGTATTATTTAACTATACCTAAAATTCATTCCAATAGAAGTCCTTTGTCCCCTTAGAGACATTCTTCCAACTGTATCCATTCTCATCCATTCTTTCCTTAAAGTTGAATGTAATTTTTCGAAACTCAAGAGTGCTACCCACTAAACTCACCATCATTCTTATACCCAACGTCCTTGACAGACTAACACTAGATCCATCATTCCTTTGCACATGGCTTGTTAACACCCTACTTAACTTAACTCAAGATTCTAGTTCTAGCTTAAAATATAATTTTAAATACACCTCTTAAAGCCTTGCAAGCAACATTATCATCTTCATATTTGAATGTTCAAAACATTTGTGTTTCTCTAAATGATAAAAATTACATTAATGCCATGCTTGAAAGCATAAATATGTATCCATTCATCTCATTGCTAGACCTCTTAGACCTTTTTCCTGCTTTCTCCCTTAATTAGAAGCCAAAGAAGATACATTACACCCTCTAGCCTACAATACTAATCCACAACATCAGTGTTATAGTACCAACTATAAAGCTACGGTAATGGCCTTCTTTAAGAATAATATTAATAGGCTGCAAACTTAGAGCATTATAGATTTTGTCTTCTTTGCATCTAATTTGTTAATTATAAAAGCTATTTCACCAAAATCTTATAGAAATCTTGACAGACTAATTAAAGAAGCCTTTTAATAATTTTACTCACATCTAAAGATATATGAGATAAATTTGATGCCATATTCTTGTGCAACTTTAAGTGATCAAAATTCTCATCTCTAAACAACATGTATAAAATTTTGCAAGGGTTTGGGCAAGAAGTAGCATACTTGATATGTAGAAAGAAAGACCATTAGATGGCATTGTTACTTCATAGTTAAGTTATGTTGATGATTTATGATAATGCAAATTCTCAATTTAATTTGCATATCATAGCCTCAATTAGACAACTATCCCATACTAAGAAGATTTTTGGTAAAAGTTTAAGAACATAATAAACATTAGAAACATATACACCACTTAACCTATCCTCCATTACAATAATGATGTTACTTTTGCCCATAACTTAAATATTTGGATTGTTTCTAACCTTAACTTCTAATCTGATAGTATCATCCAATATTAAGAACAACTCCTTCCATCCACACATGTGATTGTTGCAACATGAGTATACAAACTAGACATGTTGTTCATCCTCCATTGCTACCTCATAAGTGAGCAACATATACAGCATCCTCAACTTCATCTCTGCCATTAGATGTTCTTGTAATATTAGTATATTAATTGCCTTTGTCCCTTTTCTTGCTCCTATATTTAGACTTGTAATGTCCAAATCTTTTATAATTAAAAATCATCGGATCTTTGGCTCATAATTTTTGACTATGGATGTTATTATTTTTCGTGAGCATTATAAACTCTTTTTCTTATTAAAATTGGCAAATCATTTTCTTGTATTATCTTGCAATGTCAATTGATTTTGTAATGCACACTTCTCTCCACACATGTTTTGTTATGTTTCCCCTTTCACATACTTTATCAATAAAAAAGACTCCTCTTCTTCATTTTGTTTATTCAAATTAGTTCGATATTCTGATTGATAATGGCATATTTATGACATTTGTAGCATTCAACATTCGAATTAAATGATGCATTTATCTATGAGTTGTTGAGTAATGGCCTCCCTCGTCCCTTTTTAGTTTCCTTGAAATTGATTTTCTTAGAGTTGGTAGTGTTTTTGTTGATTGCTATGATCATTACTTCCTCTACCTTTACCTTTGTCTTTGCCTCGACCTTTATCTTCTTTTCACTATTGAGTTATTCTTTATTAAGGCCTTTAGTGCTTGTTCCTCTCAGATTTTGGTTGTTTGAACTTGCTTTCATACACCAATTATGAGCTTTGTAGTTTATTGGGTGGAAATATATAGGTATCTTTAAATTCCTCTATAACACAAGTAATAAAGTTAAATTTTTAGTCTCAAGGATCAAAAGTAAATGATAGTAATATCATTGGTCTTATCTCCATAAATTTGTACTTTACCAATAACCATTATCACCCTAAGAGAAACAACCTATTTGCGCTTGTTGACCTTGATGTTTCTTTTTAATGGAGTCTCATATCCACCTTGAACTTTCTTGTAAAGAAAAGTTTCCAAGATCCTGTGATCAATTGTTGAAATAGATAAATTTTTATCTTGAGATCCTTCAACATCAAATTTTTTGTTTTAGCAATTTCTTTATTTCAGGGACTGAGGTACTAGTGACTATTTTTAGAACTCCATCAAAAATAACTTGTTAATACTCTTTAAACTTCAAGAAGTTATGCATCAATATGTTCCAATGATAATAATGACCATCGAATCAAAGGAACTACACACTATACAAAATCCTCTTTTGTCACAAAAATTATTAGTGTCAGTAGAACAACGTCTCTCTAATCCCACTTGTTGGGAAAAAAGAAAGTGGGACCTGTGGTTAATGAACACACTGACATATTAAAAAAAGGGCTAGTGATACCTCTTGTTAGAATGGAAGAAGAAATGGAGAGATGGGGAGGTAATTGATAACTTTATTAATCACACACAAACATACTCAAAGAGAAAACAAGCACTTAGTGGGACAAACTTCTGATACCCTGATGGATTAGTGAACACACCACCACACCCTTTACACTAGATGCACTACCCTATTGCTTCACGTAAACAAAGTTTGCATAGAAGGTGTCTTTTATAGAATCAAAAACCATATATATAAATCATATTTTAGTAAAACTTAAATTAACTAAACCTTTTAAAACTCAAGTTAGTCATTAGAAACTAAATAAACGTGAGCTCGCATTTGTCATAAACTCCAATAATTTCATGAATCTCATATTAAAAGTTGAGCTAAAGCTCAAGCGTAAAATTGATACAATTGAGCCAAACAAAAAGTGATTCATATTAGCCGAGCTCAAGCTTTGAGCTCGAGATTGGCAATCACCCAATTGGTGTTTAAGCTTGACTTGGTTAACTCACGCCTATTCATGTGTTGATAAGTGGCTTTTAAAATAGTTCCATTAAATCTTCCTTTGCCTTGCTAAACTAAAAAAGTTATGATTGGTGTTTGTGAAAAACCAGTATTTTTCTATCCAATATGAATAGAAAATGAATGGGAACTAAAATAAAAGACTAATGTAATAAAATTTTAAATTTTAAAGGTTGAAGTGTTCAAACAATAAACCTCCACCTTAAATGAGCAAAATTTTGCATGCTTGAAAGACCTTTATGACTGCCGACTTGCCAACCTCATTTGGGCTGGTTTGTGGGCCACTCCAAAATCTGTTTCCCTTCTCAGCCAAATGCAATTAATCTCAATCACACTCCCAATCAATCATAACCACATGTCCTTTGATATATTAATATTTTTTTATAAAAGATATATAATATTTTTTTTCTTCACAAATCAAATAATAAAAGAAAAAATATATTTCTATATCAATATTGATTTGGTAAGTCGGATTCTTGCAATCTCATAAATAAATTTCTTATCTTTTGTCCTGATTCCGTTTCCACCAAACTCAAAGTATCAAAAAGCATCTTCATGTTGTTGCCCATTAAAAAAATAATACTATTAAAAATAATAAAAAAAGGACATTAAAAAGCGGTCATATCTTTGCTTTTCCGTCTGAACCATCTAATCCTTGACTTTTCTTAATACTCAAACCATTCATTGGCTTTCATGAACTGACAAACCCGGAAGTGAAAAGAAGGTGATGTCTATGTTTTGGGAGGACTTTTACACATGTAGTGATAGTGTAATAATATTACATTGCAATACAATATTCTTTGTTTATTATTTCTAATTTTTTTTTATTTAAATAAATAAATTTAAAATTTCATATACTCAAGAACTAAATCATCAATATCTCATGTGGTTATTAACCACCCAATAAATAAATAAATAAATAAATAAATATATATATATATATATAAAAATAAAAGTGATAAAAGCTTTTGAACGGTTAGTCAACTTGAGCTTCCTTCGCTAGTTCGAGCATCCATTCACATTTTATTTTCTCTATATTATTTATATGTTTTTCATTTCTTCGAGTTTAATCGGAGAGCTAGACAAGAGCTATGGTTTCCGGCGTCAATGGCAACGACGGCGCCGGTGTGGATTCCGGCCATGCTCGCCTCCATGAGCTCGGATACAAGCAAGAGCTCAAGCGTGATCTCTCGTTAGGATCTTCCTCCAATTTCTTCGATTTTTTTTTGTTTTTTTTTTTAGAGTATTGTTTGAGTTTTTTGAGTGAATTAATGGCAGGGTGTTGTCCAACTTCGCCTTCTCCTTCTCCATCATCTCTGTGCTCACAGGGATAACTACGTTGTACAACACGGGGCTCAAGTATGGAGGGCCGATAGTTATGACCTATGGATGGTTTGTCGCTGCTTTTTTCACCATGTCTGTTGGTTTATCCATGGCGGAGATCTGCTCTTCTTTCCCTACTTCTGGTGGTCTCTATTACTGGAGTGCTAGGCTTTCCGGCAAGAAATGGGCGCCCTTTGCTTCTTGGATGACTGGGTGGTATGGATTTACCCTTTCTTTGCTCTTGCTTTTGACCTGGATTGATTCAATTTTCATATATCAATGCTTTTTCATTCTGTGTTTGATCCCTAATTGAATCTGTGTGGACAGCGCATTTGACATATGGATTGTGAATTTATTGCTTCCAGTTTGAAATTTGGTGAAGCATGATTGCTTTGACTACACTTCATCATTTATAGATTTGTGATTAGGTTGTTCTTACAACCAATTTGGTGAAGTACACATAAGAGCAGTTCTTTTCTCAAGATTGACCCTTTCATTATTTCAACTACCATTTGCTTTGCATTATTGTCTTCATAATTTTTGAAGCTGGGACAATTGAGAGATATGCATGTATTTAGAAGAAAGCTTTGATTCAGCACATCTCTTTTTGAACCTGAAACCTTCTGCTTGCTTGACTCATCCTTGTTTTGACCCTTTTCATGTTGCATTGTGCATGTCAAATGGTAACTGTGGTCATTTTTTGTTCCGGCGACCGTGTACTTTCCATGTGAGGTCACATCAATCATTTGAAAGATGTTAAAATAAAAAAATAAAAAAAATAAAAAAAGCTCTGCGTGGCATATATAAAGCTGGCAATAGCCCAGTTTATCAAGTTCATTTATCCACTTGGCCGTACAAAGTTTCTTGTTGAATCACTTGTTTGTGCTCTGCGAACTCGACCTGAGAGGTCCGGTAAAAAATATTAAAACCCAAATCAGTGAATTTTGAAGAGGATTAGATGTTTCTGCTTGTCTTCTCATGTTCATGTTAAGATCAATTAGGAGCAGCAGTTGATCTAACATTATTATGGTCTGAATAGGACGAAGTCACGACACTTGTGTGTTCTGTTTTTTTTTGTTTTTTCTATTAAATTAGTCACACACACACACACACAACCCAAATGTATGCTCCTGCTCTGCTAGTTTACACTCACCTTTTTAGTATTTCTAATCATTATTATTTAACTCTTATGCAGGTTTAATATTGTCGGTCAGGTAATATAAATTCCGTACTGATTTGAGGTTCAGATCCTTTTGTTATCCATAAATGAGAAAAAATACGACAGCTGCTGTCAATTATCTGTTTTTTTTTTTCCTTTCCTGAGCTTTTAAATGTGTGAATCCTGCAGTGGGCTGTCACTACCAGTGTAGATTTCTCACTGGCACAGCTAATTCAAGTAATTATCCTGCTTAGCACAGGAGGAAACAATGGAGGAGGTTACCTTGCTTCAAAATATGTCGTTATTGCTTTCCATGGAGGAATTCTACTTGTCCATGCCATTTTAAATAGTCTGCCTATTTCATGGTTATCATTCTTTGGACAGCTTGCTGCTGCCTGGAATCTGTTAGGTGAGTAGTTTTTATTTCCTCAATTTCCTGAGCATCACCATCTTTTGACCTAAAACATATATAAAATCCTTTTAAATTGGTTTGTGCAGGTGTCTTTGTCCTTATGATCCTCATACCCACTGTTGCAACTAAAAAGGCCAGTGCAGAATTTGTATTCACTCATTTCAACACTGATAATGATGCTGGAATTCATAGCAAGGTTTACATTTTTGTTTTGGGCCTTCTAATGAGCCAATATACATTGACTGGATATGATGCATCTGCTCATATGGTAAATATTCTTATTTGGATATTTATCAAAGTTATATTATGATGATGGTTGAAAGTGTTTGCGTTAGTAACAGGATCTTTTCCTTATAATCTGACCATGCTATAGTTAACTACTATTTGTATTTAAGTCTACTTCAGTAAGTAGACATGATGAATTTAGCCCTTAAATTTGTCCTTATGAACTTCTAATTCAGACAGAGGAAACTAAAAATGCGGATATGAATGGACCAAAAGGAATTATCAGTGCCATCGGCATATCAATAATTGTCGGCTGGGGCTATTTGCTTGGCATCACATTTGCTGTTACAAACATTCCTGAACTTTTGAATTTGGACAATGATGCTGGAGGATATGCAATTGCTGAGGTATTTTATCAGGTCTTTAAGAGCAGATATGGAAATGGAGTTGGTGGGATAATTTGTTTGGGAATTATTGCTGTTGCAATATTCTTCTGTGGTATGAGTTCAGTGACGAGCAACTCAAGGTACAAGCTAATAACGTTACATATCATTTTTGTACAATTCATTCACTCCTAAGCACCATATCTTTGGTATGTGCTGTAATTCGCTCTTAATCTGTTTCCTTTTACAAAGTGTGGCCCTTCACAATGGATATTAAGTGACTTCATTTAACCTCATGCAAAATTCAGGATGGCATACGCATTTTCAAGAGATGGAGCAATGCCATTGTCAGCACAGTGGCACAAAGTGAACAAGAACGAAGTCCCAATAAATGCAGTTTGGCTTTCTGTGTTCATATCATTTTGCATGGCATTGACGGTAATGCATTCACATTCTTGCTTTCTACTTTTACCAAAATGTCCATAAAAGAAAGATATTTGAATAGTCAAAACCAACATGAAAGTTTTCAATTGGATAGATTGAACCTGATTTTGCTAATTTCTCTTTGTTGTTTAGAACACAGTTACCTTTTCAATTGGGATTTCAATCTCATATAGATTTCTAACACTATTGATTGCTTCATCTCATTTGTCGTATATTCTGGTTGGTCATCAGTCACTTGGAAGCTTGGTAGCATTCCAAGCCATGGTATCAATAGCTACCATTGGGCTATACATTGCTTATGCTCTACCGATCTTCTTTCGGGTGACTCTTGCTCGAAGGACCTTCGTTCCAGGGCCATTCAACCTCGGCCGCTATGGAGTTCTAGTTGGCTGGATTGCTGTTCTTTGGGTAGCAACCATCACAGTTATGTTCTCACTTCCTGTTCAATATCCAGTCACAAAGGACACCCTAAATTATACACCAGTTGCTGTGGGAGGTCTACTCATTCTCACTGTTTCATCATGGTTTATCAGCGCTAGGCATTGGTTCAAAGGCCCCATAACCAATTTAAGCACTTGATGTTTCAAAGAAAATCAAAATCTTCTTGTAGTATCATTCTTCTCTATTTGATAATTTGCTACAAAATCAAATTCTAGAATCTGTTTCCCTCAAGCTTTGTCTTTAGATGATGTTACATATGAAAAAAAGTGAAGTGTATGTTCTACCAAATTGAGTAATGCATTTTTTTTTAAATAGAATTCCCTGAATTATTATTATTATTATTATTATTATTATTATTATTTTGGGCAATGGTTTTGAGTACCACTAGTGCGATAGTCTGATTATTATTTTGGGCAATGGTTTTGGGTAACACTAGTGATTTTTGGCAATGGTTTTGGGTACTAGTGTGATAGTCTAGATTATATCAGAATAGAAGGGGGCGCGGGCCGTTCTTTGGCTCGGCCCGAAATCTGCTAATTTAAACCCGCCAGGTTAGTTGACCTGGCAAATCGAGTCAGTGACCCGTAATCGACCTGCACTATAACGGGCCCGGTTACAGATTTTTTAACCCGTTATCCGGCGGGCTAACCCGCCGGACTCGGCCGTCAACCCGACGGTTTTTCTATTAATTTAAGTATTTTAGAAATTTTTTTAAAAAATTGGTTTTTGGTTAGGATCGAACCCAACACTCGTTGACAAACAAACAAAAAATCATCCAGTTGATCTGTGGAAATCTAGTCGTAGGATGTGGAATATATAATAAGCAATGGATGATTGGATGTCCATCCAAATACAAGTTCTTATGAGGATTAGAATTGTGTTTAAATTAGACAATAAATAATAGAGTTAAGGAGTTAGTTATTTTTTCACCAATAACATGATGAGTTAGACCAAATTTTAATAAAAATGAGATCATAGAAAAATTATGATAATTTTTAAATAATTAATTATATTAAATAATAAATTCTATAATAAAAATTAAAAATATATAAATATTATTAATAATTACAATAAATAAAATATTCATCCTCAAAACATTTAAAGATTTGAAATCTATATCTAATCCATTGTTTAATTTCATACATAAAAAAAACCTTAATGCTTTTGGATTATGTTGATAACATAATAATAAATAATATATTATTATTTTTTTAAAGATGTATAAATTTTGCTTGTCAACTTTGATTTAAAGTGGAAGGATTATATGAATTTTGATTTCTTTTATATTAAAAAATATCCAAATAATTTAATTTAATTAGGTTTATTAGGAAATAAATTAAATGCAGGTTTTTAATTTATATTTAGTTAGTATAAATTATTTTAATTTGTCTCAATATTTATTAAGATATTTTTAAAATGTATTTAACAAAAATCATTTAATTATTACTTATTTTTTAATTTTTTTAAAAATAAAAAAAATATTCCACAATAAACATGTGACCACTGAGTCACTATCAAACACTCCATTGCCATTAATATGCATTTTTAAAAAACTATTAATAACGAACACCAACCCTTCTGAACAACTATAAATATAATAAGTGTTAATTGTCAAATACCCCTTGAAAGTTTCGTTTATATACATTTTCCCCTCTCTAATTTTGGTATCCCCAAAAACACCCTCTTTTTCTCTCTACTTATTTTTAAACCCTTCAAGTCGTTAAAGTGACTAAACGGAGTTGGGTGGGAATTTTTTTGACAACAATGACCTTCATCTACTAACGCAACTTTTTTTTTTAATACGGGCTTTTATCTACTTGTAAGAAAGGTCTTCTTCTAACCGAGTCTTGTTTGTCCTTTTTTGGCATGTTTGCTCGTTCCATTTGGAATCTGTGAAATCTCGGGTTAGGTTGGTAGATCCGATTTGGAGATCAGAGTCATGGTGGAGACACCTAGATCCACCGGCGACAGCGTGGAAGTTCAACGGAAGTGCACCATCACCGAAGCGGACCTCAATCGTTTCTTGGATTTATGGGTGTTTGCCCTGTTGTTTTATTTTCTTGGCGACAATAAACGATAGACACAAAGATCAATGGTTTGAAGTCGGAGAACCCTTTAGAGGACTCCGTTGGTGGAGAGTTGAATCTGTAGACAAGCTCTGCTGGTGTTGGGGTTGAGGAGAAAGAGGTCGTGGAGATCATTGGAGAGGTTGAGGAGCTAGTAGCATTGGAAGAGGAGAAGGAGAAGAGTGAGGAAAGTGAGAACTTGGAGAATCATACTAAGTTTCTGGTTAAAGAGACAAAGGAGAGGGAGAATGTAGTTGCGGAGGAGATAGACAGAGATGAATTAGGAGAAAACTTTAGATTAAAGTATGTTTCTGTTTAAATATATGTGTTTTTGTGTAACTTGGGTATTTTCTGTTTAATTTTTTTTTTATGTTTAATAATATTGATTCATGTTTAAGTTACTGAGTAGCGTTTAACACAAACATACAATTTTAAATGGAAACTGGGATACTTAAGCAGAAACTGAGTTATTTAAGCGGAAACTAGGTTAGTTACACACAAACATACACTATTAAGTGGAAGCATACTAAGTTAAGCTACTAGTACAATAATACATTATATTTTGATTAATTTAGATCCCAAAACTCTTTAGAAATTATTGGATTAAAAATTAAAATTAAAATTAAACTCAAATTCAATTGGTCTTTTTAGATAAATGCTTAAAATAATGTTTAAAAGAAAATATCTTGGAATAAGAACTTTAGGGAATTAGAACATAAAAGAATCACTTTTTTTATGGATATATGGATAAATCATGAGACTATTTTTACCATGGATTAATTCTTATTCTATAAACTTTAGGCTATTTTACCAAGACTCTTTTTAAATCTTGTAGATTCCAATCAATATTTTTCTTCCGAAATTAGAAGTACATTAAACATAAAGATAAATTTTTAACGCTTTTACGCTTTAATAATAGTTGTTTTTGTTTAAGTTATTTTTATTTCCGCTTATCAATCCGGGTTTTTGTTGAAGCTAACACGTTTTCGTTAAACAGTCTCGGTTACTGTTTAATTTACTCGTTTTTGTTTATCCGATTATGTTAGAGTGCATTGTTAAATGTTTTTACTTTTTAATTTGTTGGGTTTCAATAGTTTTTACATTATATGTTAATGCGTATCTCGATTAAGTTTACTAATTTTTTTGTTTAATAGTTTTTGGTTTTTGTTTTCATGAATACACTTTTTTTATGTTTAACAATAGGTTTTTGTTTAAGTTATCTTGTTTCTGTTTAATAATTCGGGTTTCTGTTTAAGGTATCGCGTTTCCGCTTTAATAGTCTTGGTTTTCGCTTTTAACAATAGTTATTTTTTGTTTAAATTACCTTGTTTTCTTTTTATCAATCCCTGGTTTGTGCAAGCAACCCCATAATAAACATTCCGACAATTTCAAATTTATCCATACAAAAAGAATCGACATAAATCGGATGAATTTGAATTAAAAAAACACACACATACCTAAGTTAATCCGAAACACATATATTTAAACAGAAACACACCGAAAGCCACATCCAGACATAAGTTCTAAATCGTTCTTTCCTCTCTTACAAAAACAACGAATACCCTCCCCCTCCTCATCCTCCTTCCGTTAATCCGATTTCTTCGGTTCTCTAAAGTACAACACATCTCTCATTAGTATATCGATTCTCGCTCGGCCTCTTCCTTTTTCAAGACCGAGCCTTTCCCACCGACTTCATCGTCAAGGCAAAACCCGAAGAACTCATAGCAAATGTAAGGTGGTGATGAAAAATGGTCGAAGGCCACTAGAGATCCGTGGTGAGGCTCAAGGTCTTTCAAAAAATATTTGAAAGATGGGAAAAAACTGGGTTATTTTAAAAAAGATGATGTGCTTTTATCCACCATTGTTGAGGGTAAAAATGGAATTCAATCAAATGAATTAGACGGAATTAGCTGAAAGGGGAAAAAATGAAGTGAAACAAAAAAGGAAGGGCTGTCCGGCAAATTCAAAAGTCAGAGGGGTTGTCTGTGAATTTTTTAAACTGTTAGGGGGTAAAAAATAATTTTCCCATATAATAACTATTTATTTTAAAAAGTATATATTAAAAAATACCCAACTTGCTTTGATAATCTTAAATGAAGTAACGGCTCACTGACAACTTTATCTTTTTTATTATTAATTCAAATCATTTTTAATTTTTAGTTTGTTTCATTCTTCCTCTATATAAGATACTTTACTGCACCAATAACTTTCCATACAAGCTCTCATAAATTTTTATCAAACGATTCAAAGTATCAAGTTATTTTTTTGATTGTTCATAATCTCTCTTTTCTACGTGAAAACTTCTCCAATTAAAAATTATTAAGGTTAGATTTTTTATTTTATATTTTTTTTAATGAATTGCATGCTAATAAGTATTTTTGTTTAGTAAATTTATCTAATTACTTCAATTTTACTTGCAATGATTAATTATTTTTAATTTTTAATTATTCTAAAAATGATTTAATGTGATTGCTTTTTGTATTTTTGCTCGTTATTTGATTTAGTGTTAATTTACTTTGTTTGCTAGTATTATTTTTTAATTTAATGTTTAATAAATGATGTTTAATGTTTAAATTATTTTTTGTTTGATACTTAATTTTGCTTGTGTTGAATTAGCATCATTTGAACCTTTTAAAGTTTATATCTTTAATATTGTTTACTTATTTAGAATTGTTTTAATTATTTCGTTTTGTTATTTAATTGTTCTTATAATGATTCGCAATGTGTCTTTTATTATTATGTTTGTTATTTTGGCAATTTATATAATTTTGTTATAATTGTTATTTTAAATTTTTAATTATTTTATTTACCTATTATTTTAGTTTTTGATTGATTTTTTTTTATCAACTTTAGAAAAAAAAATGCCATCACATGGTAGAAGCTCGAAGGGAAAGAGTGACGTTGGTTCGGCCTTATTACTTACCCAAGAGAGCAATGAATGGCAAGAATATGAAAGTCCGGCAGAGGAGCTAACACCGTCTACTTTGCCTTCAGTGTCCGGAGAAACAAATCCCACAAAAGAATCTACCCTTAAATCCGGCATTTTTAAAGTGCATTTTACAAAAATGTATAATAATAATGGTACTGTAACCCATGCTAAATGTAATTATTGTAATTCTGAATTTAAGCGTAGCAAGGGAGGAGGGTATGGTACATTTACTAGACATATGAAAAAAAAACATCCCGACAAATTAGGACATCCTCGGACACAATCTCAAATCCAATTTGCCTTAGATGAAGGTACAGGTTCTCACTCTTCTTTATTTACGTTTTCTCAACAAAGATATAGGGATAAAATCGCGGAGACAATTTCTGTGGAGCACTTACCATTCAACTTTGCTAAGCAATGCCAAGTGCAAGAATGCATCAATGAGACATTACAACCGGCATGCAAAAATGTTTCAAGGAGGACTATTTAAAGAACAATTTTCAAACATTACAAACACGGTAAAGAACAACTCTGTGAGTATTTTCACACTACTACTTCTTCTATTTCTTTATGTTCTGATATATGGGCTGATATATGCCATGAAAATTCTTTTATGGGTATTACAACACATTGGATTGATGACTCGTGGAATATGCAAAAGTGAGTCATTGCTTTTAGGGTATTCAATGAGGCTCATATCGCTGATAACATTTATAGAATGATTTGTGGAATCATTCAAGAATATGGCTTAACTTTTAAGATTTTTTTCAATTTTGTTTGATAATGCTTCTTCTGCTAATACTGCCTCAATTAGACCTTTAGAAGAATATTTGAGACCTTCATGTGGGGGCAAATATTTTCATATTAGATGTGCTTGTTATGTATTGAACTTATGTGTGCAAACCGGGCTAGAGTCCCTAAAATAATTTGTAGGATCAATTAGGGATGTGGTATCATATATAGGAAGGAACATGACTCTCATGAAACAATGGTCTCGTTATTGTAGAGCAAATAACATGAGAGCAAAAAAAGTTCCCGAAAGATGTTAAGATTAGATGGAACTCTACTTATCGGCTTCTTAATGCAACATTTCCTTATAAAACATTGTTGACTGCTTTTGTTAATGAAGCTTTACTCGGTTTTTAGTTTATTTGAATATCAATGGAATATTGCTACTAGAGTTATGGATTTACTTTTCGTGTTAAATACATGTACAAATTTATTTTCGTAAATTTATTTTCCAACTGCACATTTATTCTTATATGGCGCTGTTAACATTGCTGAACAATTGTGGAAGTTTAGATTAGATGCTCAATTAATTATGGGTCTTATGGACATAAAGGCTAAGTGGTTGAGCTATTATAGAGATATACCTCATATTGCTTTAGTTGCATTTGTTTTAGATCCTCGACAGAAATTAGAAGGTTTATCTACATATTTAGAAGCTTATTATAAGTTCTTAGGGTTTAATGGAGGTCAGGATTCTCAATCATGGTCCATGAGTGAGTTAGAGACCCAATGGTATGCATCGGAGTCGGACATCTTTATAGATGTTAGTGCAATTGTGGGTAATGTTAAGTCACAACTTTTTGAATTATATGAGGTGATAGGACAGTCCAGCAGTAGCGGGGGAGAATCATTTTGGCAAAAGCAAGCAAAGAAGAAGCCTAGGGGTCACAATACAGTGAGGTCAATCTGTACTTGAACACTACCTTTCAGTTCTCTGAAGATATGAATGTAGATATGACCTTCGACATTCTTCACTGGTGGCAAGGAAATGGAAATCCGTATCCTATTATTTCATTAATTGTAAAGGATATTTTTGCATGCCCTATGTCTACAGTAGCGTGCCAGTAGACTTTCAATGCAAGTGGAAACATGTTGGACACAACACGTTCACAATTGTCGGCGCCAAACATTGAAATTCAAGTTTGCACAGATGATTGGAAGTGTGCACAAATTCGACAATTAAAAGCAGAGATGGGAAGTTGATTGCTTCCCCGCAAGTGTACGGGATCGCCAAGTAATACCTCGTGTGAAGACACGAAGATCGTATTCCACCGGGCTAAGGATCTCCTATTACTCCTTCTTGAGCTATTATCTAGCCTAAGATCTCAAGCGATGGATTTTAATCTACTAAATGTAATTAAAGCTAAAACAATATTTGCCAATAAATTAAATAGAACACGCAATAAGCAAGCAAGAGAATCAATGAAATGCAAAAGCCTATGGATGTGGATCCCCTTGAGGGGTTATCATGCAACATGGATGATGATCTAAAGATGCAAGGGTAAAATGGACCATGAGATTCCAAGATTAGAACAACCCCAATTTCTCGACGATTGAACCCTAATCCCATACGAACATAGATAGGAATTTCTCCCAAATCTATATCCCTACGATTGCATTAAGTACGAGGAAATCTCACTTAGGAGTAAACCTACTCTTCCCCAAAATATGCCCAGAAGAAGGTCTAACAAAAGGTCCCTTTTCTGCCCTAAAAGTTAGTATATATACCCCCCGAGTCATACGGGTTGTATGGGGGTCGTATGGGGGTCATATAGCACTCAAAAACCCTAGATTCGCGTTCCATACAGGGTGCATACGGCCTCCATATGGCCCCGTATACTGGGTAGTATGGAAATCTGGGCAGACACTCCAAATCATTCCGCTGTTACAGTGCATACGGCCCCATACTAGGTAGTATGGGGGTAGTATGAAATTCCTGTTTTCTTCTCTTTTCGCCCAAATGATATCTTTCTATTCTCCATGGCTTCCTTATGCCCTACAAAGCAAATAGTAGACGATTAAGCATAAAACGGGCATCAAACCTCACAAAATACATGCAAAGTGAATACGATATATATATGAAAACATCTACATTTAGACACTTATCAAATATCCCCACACTTAAGCGTTGCTTTGTCCCCAAGCAATCAACCCATGAAAAGACAAAGAGACCGAGAAGTGGCTAAATGCATTACCTCCGCATCAAGTAAGTATAAGACTCCAAAAAGCAATGGACAATGATACATAGATGTTGAGTCATAGTCAATAAGCATAATAAAAAAATATCCCTGCCTCACCCCTTATATAGTCTCGTGCTGTAAGTGAATCTTATATCTCATATGCCCCCGATCCGGGTCTAGCCTAAGGACCTCAATCAGTACAGCTCTGGATGCTAATCACTCCACTTACAAAGAATACTAAGTCTTAAACTACTAAGTGCTACTTCAATGGCCAAGTAAGATCCTTCTAATTCTATAGCTTGAAACTAAATCCACTTTCTTCTCAAAACCTTTGGTAGTTACTCAAAAAGATCACTAGGGTTTTTATTTTTCATTTCATCATTCATTTCTCGAGTCCCGACTAACGAGACCGCAAGAAAATCATTTTTTTGAAATCTTCTCGGAGGGTGCACATGTCGGTTAGGGCACAAGAGCCACCCAACTACTCGATTATAGTCCACATAGACGATTCATGCTTCAATAGCAGAGGAATACTCGACATAGATCCTTTTTACCCTAGATCACATCTTCGAGTACACTACATGCCACAAAAACTAGGATTAGCTCAATAAGATTTAGAAGTTCTTAAGAGTCCATTGAAGGAAAGAACTTAGTGTTCTAAGGCCAAGTACTCAAAGTAGTGTGTTACGCATGCAAGAGAGTTAGAGAGTAGTCACATTGGCTATTCCTGTGGCATCGACAAAAAAATTCAAAGTGCACATGACAATACTAGGGGTAAAACAGATTCAATAAAGCATAGAAACAAGTAACTCACATCAATCATTAGTCCAAGCTAAAAAGAATCTTACAAGAATGAACAAAGCCATCATAGGTAACACTAGCATGTAGCAAATGATCCTAATACATGAAATACACCCATCCCCACACTTAATGTTGTACATTGCCCTCAATGTACACTAATCATGAAAAATAAAAGAGGAGGGTGAAAATGAACTTCCGCGGTTACTCTTGTGCTTGTGGGGAGGTGTGACCCAACAAAAGGTATGGCTAGCTATACATGTTGGGTCCGGCTTCCACCAAATGGAAGGAGGGCACACCAAGCTCCCTTAATGCTCTGCAAAGCATAAAGGGGACATAATCATTCCACAAAAACTTACAAAGGAGAGATGGGAAGTAATCATGCAAAAACTAAAACAAAATCCAAAGGGAACATAAAAACTAGAAAATAAAATCTATACAATAAAATAAATTTTCCATGCTCATCCTTGTCCTTAGAATTAGGTCTTTCATCACAACATGACGTCTTGTTCCATGTGGTCACCCGTGTGGTGTAAATATCACTCCATGGTTGCTTGTCAATTTCTTCATCACAAAATTCCTACAAACCATGAAAAACCCAATCAAGCATAGAGGAATCCAATATGATTCAAAATGTAGTGTAAGAGATGAAGAAACAATGAAAAATATGATGTATAGTGTTCATACGATAATATGGGGGCCGTATGGGTACTGTTCATTTTGACAGAACCTTAGTTCCCCCTCTCCCCTCTCTTATCTTTTCTTAGTAAGTGCATGGTCATTTGTGTCATGGGATTTGTGTAATGGCATTGGTGTGAATGGTTTGAAGGGTTGATGGTAAATAGGAAATTTTGCCAAATCTTATCCACTTAAAAGCATTCATCTTCTCCATAACCCTAAAGGCATTCATTACCTCTAAGTTTTACCAAGACATTCAACTAATGGTTTAGGGCTTGGTTCCATTTTCTAAATCGTGGAAGAGGGCTACTAAGTTATATTCTCGAGGAGCAACAAAGTGAAATCCACTGGACATATATCCTGTTCATCTTCGTCGTTCGGATCTATCAATAGGAATAGAAACTTGGGGAGCGGGGGAAGAACAATTGTGGGCAGGAAAAAACTTAGTCACAGTTAAAATAAAGACCACGTTCTCGCCGAGAGGCCATCTCAAAGGGTGTCAAGCGCTTAATGAGGAGGGACGTGGTTGATGCTGAGGAGCTGTTGATAGGTAGGTTCGGTGGAGACGGTGTGGTAGGCGCTCGAGCTTGAAAAGGGTGAGGAGATGGCCATTGTGCTCAAGAGGCATCGCACTTGTCCTCCACGAGTTTCACCATCCCTATGGCATTATGGAAGAATTAACGCATGAGTAAATAAAGTACCAATTGGATATCATCCCTTAAACTATATAGAAAGTAATTCAACAAGTTTCTCAGACTCAGGCCAATGATTCTAGTAGACAAGAACTCAAAATCGGAAAGATAAGCTACAGCAATAAAATGCTGCCATAGTAAACAACTGCGCCTCATGGTTGATGAACAATAATGGACCTAAGTGAAGCTCTACTTGCCTAGATAACTCACACTACGAGGTGAGTTGGCCGGTGGAAAATAGCTAGTGGTACCACTGAAGCACCGTACCGGTCATATAGAAAAAAGCAATATCGAGTTTATGCTTACGAGGAATGTGATGGTATTGGAAAAAGGTGTTAAATCTGTAAGAGGCAAGATAAAACATTCTCACTAGTGAATAAGGGGGCTTCTAGTTTGGGAAGGTGCAGGGAAGGAGCGGGAGGGGGTGCATGGGTGTGTTGGTGGTAGAGTTAGGAAAAGTACTGGGAGATAGTAGGGGGATGGAAATAAGGAAGATGGTAGAGCAACCTAGTAAAGCTTGGATACTTTAACCATAATGTCGGCCACCATGGCTTTTTGAGAGCCAAGGGGCTTTTGGAGGGTATTGAAGTTGTTAGAGTGTTGTTAGATGGTGGAACACATCGCGTCGACGTGAGAAAAGAGAGCATCATGTCGTTTTTGTAAAAATTGTTTTTCTCCTCCATGGAATGAGAACGAGTCACCGTGCAATCCGTTATAAGGTTCGATGAAAGCACCAATGTCGCGGTTCAGTGGAAGGGAGAGAGAGAAGAGTAGAGGAAGGAGAGAGAAGACAAGGGTAGAAAAGAAGGGAAAAAAGGATGAGAAGATGAATGAGAATAATATTCTCTCCTTTACCCATTCTTTCATTGGTCACCATATATAATATGTCATGTTATAACAAACTGATGCCCCCTATAATAGTATAACACTAGTCCCTTATACATCTTTTCCCACTAATAACCAGAGACCACTACACCCATTACAAATATAGTAATTATATGATAAAATCATTGTATTTCTTGGTGTTTAATAAACCCCAATTAGTCCTTGCTAATTTCTTGCTTTGACCATTCAGTCTAGCTATGTCAGCACTGGCGTTGTCGTTTGCTATAGTTTCTTAGTACTTGTGGTGTTTTGATGAGTTCTTGTGATTTCATAGCACTAAGTTAAATGAAATCAACCTATATTTGAGTAGAAAAAAAACTCTTGCATCTTGCTTGATTGGTTGGCGTATGCTTTTTTAGAAGGAAATTGTGCTGATTTGAAGCTCTTGGCTTCTTATGTATTATTTGAATTCAAGCTTGTACAAACCATCCTTCATGTAGATATTTTGGAAGGGCAAAGTTGGCCTTTTCCATGAGTATAAGGTCTTTGAGTTATGTTCCCTTGTTTCTCTTCAAATCTATGTTTTTTAAGGCTTGTTAAATTTTCTCATAGCAACCATGGGTAATTGTATTTAATCAATAAATTAAGGTACAAAATAACCTGAGTGATTGTCACGGCCTTCCAGGGCACCGACCCTTACAGTGATCTCTTTCACAAGCATTTAAAATTTTTAAATACATAGATTCCCTAGCCTTTTGACTAAATTACAACAATTGCTTCAAATCAATTTTTTAAATGTATAAATTCACACTATTTTGGGTTTTTACATGAAAGCCCTATAAAAATCAAAATTTCTATGCAAAATATTGGGTCCGTTTACATGCTTTTGAATCAAATTCAGAATCCATTATTATTTAATAAAAAAAATTATAAATTTCATTATCATCTTTTATAAATTATGCAATTTTTTTTGTTAGCAGATATAAACCTTTTTGGTAAATTCAAACTTATAATTTCAGCTTAATAATTTTTTGAAGTAGTTAATTGTCTTAATAATCTATGGTTAATCAATGAATGTCCAACGAACATGCCCAAACACTAGTCACATGTATGTGAAGAAGAAGAATGAAATTTTTTTAGGGTAGAAGTGTAATTTTATGAGTTGTATAAATGATTTAACACCACCTCACCAACAATTATCCAATGCCTAATAAAAAGACATCTTACCAAAAAAAATCAAAAGTCACCACCATACACAATATATATATACATAACCAAAAAAGTTGCATAAATGTAACTATGTAAGTGATTATATATGTTTGCATGGGGATACACTGAATAGGACCTCCAATGTAATACATGAAAGAGATAGTGTATGTATATATATAATAAAAACAATAGATGTGAATGAAATGTAGGATATCACTGTCATACTTAGTTATAATATGCATATTATTGTCCCATGGCAGTGCTTAGTTTGATAACTAATTCCCTCATGAGAAAGTGCACCTAGAATTCGTTTAAGAGTCATACATGGATTCCAAATGAAGTAAGAATGCAAAGGAGGGTGGTGGTGGTGGCACCAATACTAGTGTTTCTGTGTAGTTGTTAGAGTTGTTATTCTTTACAGCTTTTAGCTTTTTTGTTTTATTTTTTATTTTTTAATTTTTGTTTGTGCTTTTGCTTTCCTTTTCATTTATAGAGAAATAAAACAAGCACCAAACCGGTGGATGTGGAATTGATTTTTGAGAGTGATGTGGTTGGATTAGTTATTGGTTTGATCAAGAAGCAACAATTGATGCCATCATTAGCCAACCAGCCAGGCCACCACCCTCTTCTTCTAAACAATACATTGCTTTAATTATCTACATATATATTATATAAGTCACAAGGACAAATACAAATTATTCATCAAGGTGACACTTGTATTTAAAATTTTTCATCAAATTAAGTGTGTTGTGAATCAACTATATAGTTCTTATTGAGCCTATACTTAACTGCAAACAAATCTGGTGTTTCTCAAGAAACATTTTTTTTTTTAAACAACATTTGACTCAATTGTTAAGAGAAGATTTTGAACCTGTTAGGGGTTTCTTTTACATTGCACATCATTGTTAATTTTTAATCTTTTTATTAATAGAAAGATTTTTTTTTTAAATATATACCATTACAAAGATAAAACGAACATTATTTTATAAAAAAAAAATCAAATATTAAATATTTATAATTAATATATCTAAATAATATATATATATGTTTGGAAAAAGGAATAGAAAATATTTAGCATAATCAAAGGGTCTTTACTTAAGTAGTACTAGTTCCACTATGTAAAACTTAGTTTACGGGACTGTCATTGCCCAAATTCAAAATGTATTGGGTTAACGGTATTTAATTATGAGAGCGGACTTGCAACTCAATTCCTTCTAGCCGAGTGAAAGCACACATGCGGACTATCATCACCCCAGTGCCCACGCACCTCCTTCTCTATACCTCTATCACATTTGTCAAATATATATATATATATATATATATATATTACATTGCCTCTATATGCCTTCTTAAAAAAAATCATATATTTTACTTTGATTTAAATAATAATAATCAATTGGATTCAAAGGTATATGCTTGAAAATCTCAAGCAAACATTGTATGTGAGAAGGGAAATTTCTGTAAGGGTGTGCATGTAAAAAAACATTTGCATTATTTATACTAAAGCTAGTGAACAAAATATGAAAACAAGGTCACTTTCTAATGATACGCAATTCTTCTAAGTCCATTTCCATGTTTGGTTTACTGATCCATCTCAAAATCTGTTATACTTTATAAAATATGATATGATTTCCGCTTTTTTTATTCTTTTTTTTTTTGAAAATATATATATATATATATTTATCACTATAAATTCAAAATTAAATATTTAATGGAAAATATGTAAAACACTAATGATTTCTTAACCTATTTGTAATACCCTGAACCTGTGGATAACTCATAGAAAAATATATTCGGGAGACATTACTACAGCTATGTAAAGCGTTTTCTCAGATTAATCTTGTTGAGAAACCCCAGTGAAAAGAATAAGGACTTAAATGTGAAAGTTTATAACAGATTTTTGGGTTAAAGAGTAATTAAAAAGGATTGATATAAAATGTTTCTGAAAACCAAGGACTGAAAGGTAAGATGAAGGGATCTTTTTGAAATGTTGTTTTTATAATCCAGGGATCATTGAATAATTTGAAAAGGACCTTTTGAGAATACTATTTCATAATTCAGGGATCATTGGTGAGTTTTTTTCAGGGACTGTTTTGTAAGAAATTATATTTTTGAGGGACTAAATGTGAATTTCGGCTGAAAACTTAAGTTGGAGAAAACTCTAGATTTTTGATGGTTCATCTTCTTCTCCTTCATCTCGCTACAAGAAAACCGAAAATGAAGAAATGGGAAGAAATTGGAGTTTTAAGGAGAGGACTTTGGAGATCGCTCTGAGGAGCTCATCGGAGATATGGTTTTAATTGGTAAGAGCTTTTTCTTGGTGTATTTTTGATGAATGAGTGTATGTATGCATGTATATATGTGTATTTGATGGATTTGATGAAAAATAATTATGGATTTGAGTAGGAAAAAAACATGTTTTAATGATTATAGATGATTGTCTGCTTCAATTTCAGTGCTGAAAAATCATCAGATGTATGACTGAATCTCAAAACTTTGAATGGAGGATGAGATTTTCGGTTTTACCAGTAGCAATTACTCGTAGACCGAGATTAGGGTTTAGTTTGATTAATTAAGTTGATGATGATGATGATTAAGGTGTTAATGATGATGGTTAGATTGAATTGGTTGGGTTTTAACCAAATTGAAATGGGTTGAGTTGAATTGGTTTGGTTGAGTTGGGTTTGATCAAATCAGTTGAGATGGTTTGGGTTTGGTTCAATTGATTTGGGTTAAGGATTTTGGACTGAACCAAGTTGGTTCAATAGATTTTTGAATAAGAATTGAGTTTGGTTCAGTGAATTTGAGTTTTGGTTCAATGGAATTGAGGTTGGTTCAGGTTGGTTCATAATGGTTCAGCCCTCAAATTGAGTTGGCTTAATTGTAATCTGGAGACCAATTTGAGTTATACAACGTCAGTTTGAACCGATTGGAGTGAGTGGGCCAATTAGAGTCGATTATCGATTTCTAGATTTTCTATTGGGATAAATTATGTTTTTAGTTGTCGTATTTATTTATTTTTTATTATGTTATCCTACTAGGTGTTGATTAGAGCTGGGAGGAGTTCCAGTGTCTAGCAAGGAACCCAAGGACACCGTGTGAGTTTGGTGAGTGGCTATTATTTTTAAATAATTGATTAATTATTATTATTTTGAAATAATTGTTTAATGGCTAGTATTTTTGGAAATAAATGTTTAAGTATTTCATTTTATCATGTTTGATTCCATATATAGTTGAAATATACTGATATTTGTTTGCCATTGATGTTCATGATAACCGTGATTGACACATCTCGCTTTTGTATAATTATACGTGATTTAGTGAATAGTAAAAAAATACATGTATATGTGATTTAATTATTCGGTCTCATGTATTTATTTTTTTGATGGGTATATATGCTTTTGATCTGGAGTGATTTCACGAAAATCACGTGAGCATATTAAAGATGTTTTATCCAGGCATTGCTAGTAGAATTGGTTTTTCATTCCCCGTATAGGAACGTATCGTGATCCGGGCTTTACCGGCATTATGCATCGTTATACTTTTGGCATCGGCTTTGTGGAAAATAAATGGTTATTTCCGCGATGCGAATACTTGTCCCGGAAAAGGATCCCCGTGGTTACGATTTATACTAGCATGGTATTATTGTTGTATTTACTGATGGTTTTTGATGGCGCGACGGCTAAGGGCCCGACTCATCGCAGAGTGGGTCCCCACGGGCCAGCCCTTTAGAGGTGGCGGGTGGACTCGGGTGTTGATTACTACGAGGGCCGCTCGTGGGAGCGTAGAGCCCCCGGATCGGATATTCATCGGCAGTGGGTCACCGACGCGAACCGATGGGTCAACGTTAAGGACATGAGTTCTCTGACGGCCTCGAACCCAGCGCGCCACGCGAAGGTTTAGGAGAGTTTTCTGACCATGTTATGTCAGGGTGAGTGTCGGGTATCATCAGATTAATTTGAGATTTATGTTATTTTTGAATCGCGATGAGGGCGCATCCTCACTTAAAATTTGTGTTTTCTCGAGAAAAATCAAATCGATGTTGATCTATGTTGAATTTATGTTTCGAGAGTTCTTTAAAAATGTATTTTGCTAGAATTCGCGTATTTTTGGAAAAATTGGAAAATTATTTGAAAGTAGCTTGGTATTTATATATTTTTATATATACCGATGTAAGTATTTAAAAATTATTAAGCCACCACCGACTAACCTGAATGCTGTCAGAGTCGCAGTGAGCGGACCCTCGATCGCCTCGATCGAGTATAGCGCTAGTCGTGGCTGAGTCCAGATCGCAGCTGGGTCCCCTTCTTTCTTTATCATATTGGTGTCATGATCTCAGAAGCTGTCAGCATCTCGCAAATTCGAGATATTCAGATTTATCAGATTTCATGATCTCAACCTGCACTTTAGTGTGAAGTTGTAAATCAGTGATTCAGGAGGTCCGATTTTGCTTAAAAGCGGGTGTCGGGCTTCCGCTACAAAGGGAATTTTAACCGATGGGCGCCACATTTACCCCTGTAGGGGGCGAAGTGACATCTTTGCATCGTAGTCGTAGGTCGAGATATCCCGGCTTTGGTAGAGATCACGGTCAGTGATCCGAGCTTAAGTTTAGAAGCCATGCTCTAGACTTGGAGAGTTAGTAGTGATTAGAAATAAAAGTTAGGGCCCAATAGAAGTATTTTAGAGTTCCAATCTGAGTTAAAACCTAAGTCGCATATCGATCGAGTAATCGATAGTTGATTTTGACATTTGAGACAAAGAGTCGAGTAGTGTAATCGCGATCGTAATCATGGCCGAGATTTTACTCTAATTGATTTTTATCCAAAAATGAGTTAACTTAAAGATGCCAAAGAAAGGTGTTCGATGCTCTTTATCGATCGATACATAGTGAATCGCAGCAGTGATTATTTACTATCGAAAGCGTATTTGTAGCAAGAGAAACATGGTCTTGGAACAAATAAGTGAAATTCAAAGGATATCGATGGATAAATGCTAAGAAATTTTGAGGACTTAAAATTTTCTTAAGGGAAGGATCTGTAATACCCCGAACTCGTCGATAATCAGTAGAAAAATATATTCAGTAGTATTACTAGAGCTAAGTAGAAGGTTTTCTACGATTAATCTTGTTGAGAAACCCCAAGTGAAAAGAATAAGGACTTAAATGTGAAAGTTTATAACAGATTTTTGAGGGTTAAAGAGTAATTAAAAAGGATTGATATAAAATGTTTCTGAAAACCAAGGACTGAAAGGTAAGATGAAGGGATCTTTTTGAAATGTTGTTTTTATAATCCAGGGATCATTGAATAATTTGAAAGGACCTTTTGAGAATACTATTTCATAATTCAGGGATCATTGGTGAGTTTTTTTCAGGGACTGTTTTGTAAGAAATTATATTTTGAGGGACTAAATGTGAATTTCGGCTGAAAAACTTAAGTTGGAGAAAACTCTAGATTTTCGATGGTTCATCTTCTTCTCCTTCATCTCGCTACAAAGAACCGAAAACGAAAAGAAATGAAGAAATCGGAGGTTTTTAAGGAGAGGACTTTGAGATCGCTCTGAGTGAGCTCACGGAGATATAGTTTTTAATTCTAGAAGAGCTTTTCTGCAGATTACGAATGAGTGTGACGTATGTATGTATATATGTGTATTTGATGGATTTGATGAAAATAATTACTGGATTTGAGTAGAAAAACACGTTTAACGATTATGTATTTATCAGTTGCTCAATTCCATACTGAAAAATCATCAGATGGACTGATTTAATCTAAATTTGAATTCGGAGGATGAGATTTTCTGCTTTTACCGTAGCAATTACATCGTAGCACCGAGATTAGGCTCGTTTCGATTAATTGTTCGACGATGATGATGATTAAGGTGTTAATGATGATGGTTAGATTGAATCGTTGGGTTTAACCAAATTGAAATGGGTTGAGTCGAATTGGTTTGCTTGAGTCGCTCGATCAAACTCGTTGAGATGGTTTGGGTTTGGTTCAATTGATTTGAGTTATGATTTTGGACTGAACCAAGTCTAGTCTCAATAGATTTTTGAATAAGAATTGAGTTTGGTCTCAGTGAATTTGAGTTTGGTCTCAATGGAATTGAGGTTGGTCTCAGGTTGGTTCATAATGGTCTAGCCCAAATTGAGTTGGCTTAATTGTAATTGAGACCAATTTGTTATACAACGTCGTGCTTTGAACCGATCGGAGTGAGTGGCCAATTAGAGAGTCGCTTATCGATTTCAGATTTTCTATCGATAAATTACGCTTTTTAGTTGTCGTATTTATTTATTTTTTTATTATGTTATCCTACTAGTGTCGATTAGGCTTGGGAGGAGTTCCGGTGTCTAGCAAGTGAACCCAAGGACACCTGCGTGAGTTTCTAGTAGTGGCTATTATTTTAAATAATTGATTAATTATTATTATTTTTGAAATAATTGTTTAATGGCTAGTATTTTGGAAATAAATGTTTAAGTATTTCATTTTATCATGTTTGATTCCATATATAGTTGAAATATACGTATATTTGTTTGCCATCGATGTTCATGATAACCGTATTGACACATTCGCTTTTGTATAATTATACTGTATTTGTGAATAGTAAAAAAATACATGTATATGTGATTTAATTATTCGCTCATGTATTTATTTTTCGATGGTATATATGTTTTGATTTGGAGTGATTTGGCGTAAATCATGTGAGCATATTAAGAGATGTTTTTATCTGCAGATTGTTAGTAGAATTGGTTTTTCATTCCCGTATAGGAATCGGTATCGCGGATCCCGGCTTCACCGGCATTATGCATCGTTATACTTTGGCATCGGGCTTTGCTGGAAAAATAATGGTTATTTCCGTGATGAATCACTTGTCCCCGAAAAGGATCCCCGTAGTTACGATTTATACGTATGGTATTATTGTCATGTATTTACTGATGGTTTTTGATGGGCGACGGCCAAGGCCCGACTCATCGCAGAGTGGGTCCCCACCCGGCCACCCTTTTAGAGGTGGCGTGGTGGACCTCGGGTGTTGATTACTACGAGGGCCAGCTCAGTGGAGCGTAGAGCCCCGACCCGGATATTCATCGGCAGTCGGGTCACCGACGCGAACCGACTGGGTCAACGCTATGACATGAGTTCTCGACGGCCTCAACCTCAGCCGGCCACTGCCAAGGTTTAGAGAGTTTTCGCACCATGTTACACGGCGAGTGTCGAGTATCACTAGATTAATTTGAGATTTATGTTATTTTTCGAATCAGGATGAGGGCAGCCTCTCACTTAAATTTGTGTTTTCTCGAGAAAATCAAATCGATGTCTGATCTATGTTGAATTTATGTTTCGAGAGTTCTTTTAAAAATGTATTTTTGCTAGAATTCCGTATTTTTGAAAAATTGGAAAATTATTTCGAGCAATTGGTATTTATATATTTTATATATACTCGATTTAAGTATTTAAAATTATTAAGCCACCACCGACCAACCGAACGCTGTCAGAATCGCAGTGAGCGTGACCCTCGATCAGCTCGATCGAGTATAGCGCTAGTCGTGGTCGAGTCCGTGGATCGCAGCTGGGTCCCCTTTCTTTATTGTATATTGGTGTCATGATTCAGAAAGCCATTGACTCAAGAAATTTCGAGCATTTCAGATTATTGTATCAGACTGAACCCTCGCATTTGAGTGCTGAAAGTCAGAAATCGCGATTTTCAGAGCTCCCTGATTGTCAAGGTAGGCCGCCTCAGCTAAAAGTTAATTTTTAATCGGACGCGCCACATTTACCCCTGTAGGGATGGCGTGCATACTATCATATCGAGCCATTTTTGCATGAGATATTCGTTTTGTAAAAGAGCATGGAATCGACTCCAAAGACCATGTAGAATAAAAAGCACGTGCTTGTTGGGCATTTGCACCACACAAGTACTTGATTTCTTTTTAAATATAGAACACTTGTTGCCTATTTATAAAAATGTTGGATTATGTTATAATAATCTATAAAATAAATTTATATTTTGAAAAATAGATTTTTATACATAATTATTATATTTTGACCAACTTAATAATATTGACATAAATTAATAAATAAAATTGTTTTAAAAAATTATATGCATCATAAAATTGTCCTTTTAGTAGACAAGTCAAATAGAAGCAGTTGTCATTTGATTTAGCTACCAATGCAAAACTTGATGCCCATCATGCCCGTAGCCAGGAATAATTCTGAAAGAATCTTTTATACATATATTATTTTATATTTACATGAAGGTATATATATATATATATATGGATTTTTTCTTTATCAAAATAATAATAATAATAATAATCATATGCTCTATATCATAAGCAAATATATAGTTTAACTTTTCAGTTTCTAGTTTGCCTCTGTACTTCTATGTTATTAAACACTTTCCTTACATTTAAAAATCCAGCCTACATAATATCAGTAATATAACAAAGCAAAAACATGATTAAAAATGTACTTTCAAACTGAATTTTCTAATATTATGTTGCAATAAAAATTTATATAAATTATTTTTTTCACCCACCTATAAATTTATTAGCATAAGAATATAGTATCAAGTAGCAAATAAACAAAGAATTGAAGAAATAGTATATAGGTTTTTTGGGTCATGAGCCACCCAACAAACCTCACGGACACTTCCAAGCAAAGGAAACGTTCCAATCATAATCCACGCCAACCCCCTTCCTCCCTCTTCCTCTCTTCTCCTCACTATCTTTTTGGGTCCCACCTCTCCTTTTCACCCGTTCAACACGTGCCATTCACACGTGCAATTATATATTTTTCTTACACAATGTAACTATTATTATTATTATTTGATAATAGATGAAACAAGGATATTATGAGTGATAATTATTTATAATATATAATTTTTATATTTTAAAAATGTTTGTACAGACTTGGGTTGAGAGATATCATTCAAATTCAAAATACGTCAGGACACACAGCTGATAATAGAGGCTTTTCAGATTGTAGACGTTGATGACACTTAATTCAATCTCCGTCAGCCCAAATAAAGATATATGACTTATACAATCAATTTCCCATCAGACATCTGATAAGCTATATATATATATATATATATATATATATATATATATATATGCATTTTTCATATTTATTATTATACACTCATAACATGTATATTTTTAAGATAATTCAATATATATACGAGAGGCAAAAACTATTTTTCTCTAAATAATTTAATAATTAAGTGCAATACTAAATATTTAATTTTGCCTTTTAATAAAGGTGTGTGTTCATATATAATAATAATAATAAGCAATGCCGCAGAGCGGAAACTGACACGATTTTAAGGTTTACTTATTCGTTATTTCTCCATACTTTTTTCACAGTACCAAAGTCCCTTCGCAGACGGGGCCCACCACATCATATGCCCATAATACCCCTATTCAATAAAACAATGTCATTCTTACAATACCTTTTAAGAAACTTTATCCGAGAACAACCATCGAGGGTATTAGTGTAAAATCAGTGGGGATACGATCATTCTGTTATGCCACGTAGGATAAGGTGAGGCGCTGCACTCAATTCCGAAGAGTCCCGTACGTACTACGGCGTTATAACGGAGTTAGTTTTGTTAGAATTTTCCGTAACGGCGTCGTCTCAGCGGTCTCCTTCGCGGTTGTCTTGCTAGCTCTTCATCGCCCCCTTATATATACTCACCTCACTACCCGCCCCATTTCTCCATCTTTCTCTCACTCACTCTCTCTCTCTCTCTCTCTTTCTAGGGTTTCAGGTGATCTTTTGCTTATTTTCTTGCCATTTTTTCTTGCTTAATTAGATCATCATCAATTAGAGCTTTGCTGATGGTTATGATTTCTTGAAGGTTTTTACAGTCATTTTTAGCTTGTTGAATCTATTGTTGAATTGATTGTTTTATCAATGAATTCGAGCTCTGCTAATATTATTTCTTGCGATTTTTACTGTAATTCTAGCTAAATTTATATCATTGTCATCTCATCTGGCTGTTGATCATCGTTCTATGGATCATTTGTTAGATTGAAACTAATTGCTTCTCAAAGTGCTCTCTCTGCTGTGACTGCTGCGATGATGTGCTTCCTTGCTATCTGATTTGCAGGAAGAGCAGCATATATAGTCTATACAGAGATAGAGATGCTAATTTCTCTTAATTTGTTTTTTTCAGTTCTAACATTGTAATCAGTCATCATTGTTTTTCTTTTCTTTTTTTCATTAGATCCACAAGCTTCTACCATTTACTGAGATTTTTTTACTGTAATTTTGTTTGTTTTTCAGGTTTTTTTAGATCTTTTCAATGCATATATATATATATATATATATAACAGCATCCATTGACATTAAAATGCAGAATTTTTGCTTGTTGTATATTGTGTTTGATATTCGATTTTTATTATTATCATTGTTATTATTTCTAGTTAATTTTTCCTGATTAAATTTACGTTTTTTTCTCAACTGCCTTGCAGCCAAAGAAAAGAGAGAAAAATTAAAAAGAAATTGAAAAATGCAGCAAGAGATGATGATCACGGGATCCATCAAATCAGAGCCGTTCACTTCCCCAGATCGACGGTTCCAACAATACCCTCAGCAGCGGTAGCATCGATCTCTTCGGTCTTTATTCCCCAAAGAACCCCACGGTCACATCACCAGCATCACTGACCCCTTCCTCCATCTCCTTCGACGACGAATCTGAAGACCATCACGACGCTGCCGCCATCACCGACACCCAGCTCTACCTCGCCCGTCTCACTCTTCAGTACCGCCAACTCGCTGACCGCTATGACCTTTGCCTCTCCCACCTCCAAGATGCCGCCGACGAGCTCGAAGCCCTTCGTCAAGAGAATGCCGAGCTCCGCATCGCCAAGAACGACCTCGCCAAACGTCTCTCCGAGATCCGCAACGGCCGAGCCATCGTGGACGAGTTCCGAAGACTCCGGTTAGCGGAAGAGGGCACCAGCCCAACCAGCGTCCTCGGCGGCAGCTTCTCTCACGCCGAGAAGCGTGTCACACTCCCCAAGAGCATCTCCATTCGTTCCAGTGGCTTCCTCAAGCTCAACCCCACCGGTCGCCCCTCCGGCCCTTCTTCATCTGCCCGCTTCTCTGTGAGTCCCTTGCCCCTTAACAGTTAACAGTCACAGTACTATACAAATGCATCAAGCTTTATATATATATATTTTATTTAAAGCTTTATATATATTAATAATATATATATATATATATATACACACACTTTGAAAATTTTGTAATTATTTATACATCTTTACAATATGTATATATATTATACGAATGCTTTATATATTTTACAAAAAAAAAAAAAGCTCTAAAGAAAGTTTGGTAAGATGTCAATGCTTTCATCTACTCAACTTATTTAAGCTAAAAGTTTTCAACAAATACTATATACTATACTTTGAAATTTAATATATATATGATGTAGTAATAATCAAATATTAACCATGAAATTTTGCTTGATTTCAAAATATATAGTTTCTTAATTAATCTTTCTGCAATATTGAAGTCTATATAATCTCACCATCTTATGCAGCAGCAGCAGCAGCAGCAGCAGCAGCATCAGCATCAGCATCAGCATCAGCATCAGCAGCACCAGCAGCATCAGCATCAACATCAGAAGGTGTACTTGGGCACAGGAGATGAAGAGAAGAAAAGTGATGTGGAAGTAGAGGTGTACAACCAAGGGATGTTCAAGACGGAGCTTTGCAACAAATGGGAAGAGCTTGGCGAGTGCCCATACGGCGAACACTGCCAGTTCGCTCACGGCATCAGCGAGCTCCGACCAGTGATCCGCCACCCACGCTACAAGACCGAGGTTTGCCGCATGGTTCTCTCCGGTGATACTTTGCCCTTATGGCCATCGTTGCCATTTCCGCCATGCTATCTCCCCTCTGATCGCCTTAATTAACTATATACACCATGCACCACCACCACCCTCCCTTTTTCATATATGCACAGAATAAAACCCTTAATTTTTAGACATATATTAGAGAACATTAATCTTCATGATTTTTGGAGTTGGGACAACAACAACTTCCTTAATTTCTTCTTCTTCTTCTTCTTCTGATCTTCAATGTATATATATATATATATATATATATATATATATATATATATATATATATATTTCATCATCCCAGATATAATATACATTAGGTTCTAGATGATCATCTTATTATTATATATTATTGTTATTATTATTATTTCTTATATATTTGGGTACTTAATTTGGTAGTGGTGGTGGGAGAAAGGGAGAGAGACATAGCATGCTTTCTCACCATCTCCGCTGCACTTTTGAGATTAAAATATTGAGGTTTTATCTTTATTTCTTGATTTTTGGTGAACATCCGATGATTTCATTTAGTTGGAGGAGTTGAGTTTCTCTGTATCTATTTGGCTACCGATGATAATAATAATATTGACATGCATGTGTTTCCTGCATCTTATGTTGCTAGCAAGTATGGGCTGGGCTTATAAAGTGTGGATCAATGTTTCGTTTACAATATCTAAAATATATATTTTTAATTAATCCAATTTAATGTTTTTATTTTAAAATTAAAATATTAAAAATAATAAATAATTCTTTCTCTACTGTCCTCCTATCTTCCAATTCAAAATGATGATTATCAGTAGCATAATTAAAAATTAATAATTATATAAAAGAGATCGTAAAACATATAAAAATATAAACTCATAAGGTAAGTTTATAAAGTCAAACAATGTGCTCTTGCCAAGAAGATGTTGATCCAATAATTTATTTTTAATTAGTAAGATAAATAATTTAAAATAAAATTTTTTTATATTAATAAAAGTATAAAGAAAAAATTTTTTAAAAATTTATAATTGCTCCTAAAGGGCTTTCATATTTTGAATGGAGTAATGCTATATTGAACAGACATATACCTAACCGCACACACAATCGATGTGGTCAGGTGGCGTGGTCTTTTGTAAAAATTAAACTAAAAAGCTAAGACACACTCGGGGTCCTCTCCCGAAATTAGGGGCAACGTTGAAGGCCCGAACCGCCGCGCTTCCCTTCCCTCTCTCGGGCCTCTCGGCCGATGTTCAAGCCGCCTCCTCCCCGCCTCGTGATCGGGTTCACTCCCCCGCCTCGGGCTGATGTTCAGCCGCCTCCTCCCTCCCGCTCGTGATCGGTTAACTTTCCCGCCTCCCGGCCACTTCACTTCCCGGTCCCGATACTGCTCGACCGCTCTCTTCCCTCCCCGTTCCGCGTGACCTGCTCCGCCGCCTCCTCCCCGCTCATGGCCGTCGCCCTCTCGCTTTGGCTTTGAAGAGAAACTAGGGTTTGTGTCTCTCGTGTGGCTTTGAAGAGAAACTCGAGTTTGTGTCTCTCTCGTGTTCTCTTGTGCCGGACTATCTCGCTCTCTCTCTCTCTCTCTCTCTCTTTCTCTCACACACACACACACACACACACACACACACACACACACACACACACACACACTCTCTCTCTCTCTCTCTCTCTCTCTCTCTCTCTCTCTCTCTCATGTGGCTCATGCTCCCGGCCGCCCGCCTCCACTCCCGGCCCAGCCCCTCTTTCGTTTGGTGGTTCTCCGAATTTCTTGGCACAAAAGCCCGGCTGGCCTTGAAATCGTGCAGAGAGGCAATGATGCCCTAAAAATTCTATCCTTCCTTCGCCTCTCTACACGATGGCATAGTGGCTTGGATGGCCCTAGTAGGCAACCGCCACTATTATTGTTGTAGAGGGAGGGGGAAGGATGGGAGAACATCATTGCTTGAATCTGAGCCCTCCTGCTTTTAATTCGATTGGTTGATATCTATATTCAAATTGAATCATTTTTGTTGCATCATGTATTTTCGTTCTTCCGAAGTGGCTGGTTCGTGTGGTTTGTTCGTTCAATATAGCATTACTCTACTCTTTAGTAATGATGGTCTTGGCCGTGATGATTTGCCACTAGAAATATTATAGAAATTGGGTGGCGTGGCAACTTTAGTTGCAGCCCTTGATTCATATTTATCCATGCAATAGAACAGAGGGGCAAGATCTGAGCCTTTTTTCTTCTTAAACTATTTGTTATTGTTATTATTAGTGTTCCAAGAGTTCCAATGTACAGGTTGTTGTTATTGTTTTTAATGCAAGGGTTGGTTCATAATGTGAATTGAAGGTAATGATACAAGTGCATCCCGTGAAGAAAAAGAAGGTAATGATTCAAATTTTTAGTCTTAGGTATACGCTAATTTTTATTATTTTTGAATGCAAGGTAATCATTCCCGAGGTTGAAAAATGTGAACTCATATATGCCATGCTTTTGTATACTGGAATACATTAGTCGTGTTCTGATATTAAGTGCTTATTTTTCTTGTTTCTATAAATGCAATTTTTTTGTAAGTCATGCGCATGGAATATAAGATTCAATTTATTAGGCATGTATTGATTGTTCCCTATAAAGCATAATTCCTCATTGTTATTCTATTCTTATGTTATTCTATTCTTGCTTTTCAAGGTGAAAAATTCTGAGTTATAATATGGTTTCTCATGAAGTTCAACTCAACTTCACAGGTTTCTCATGAGTTATAATATGGTTTCTTATGTTACAAACTTCATTCAGGTTTCTCATGAGTTATAATATGGTTTCTCCAATGCCAATTCATCTATTTACTGCATCTTGTGATGCAATTGCTTGAAATCTTATTGTGTCAGTTTCTATTTCAGAAGTTTCTATTTTTAATGTTGAGTTATGGTGCGCATTCAAGCATTCAGCTTCAACGAGTTGAATATATGGTCTTTGCTATGTTGGTTTTTATTTATTTTCATTGCATCTATGTGTAATAAAACTCATTTTTAATACTACTCTCGCAAATGTGCGGATCTGATTTGTTATGCTCAAGCATTGTTTCCGATGTACCTCTCTCCCTCCCATCGGGGTGTTCAATTCTCCCGCCTCCTTTGAGAAGCTCTTTATGATTACTTTTAATTTCTTCGATTGTGTATAAATCATAAGTTTTTGATTGAACTATGTGGATGAAATCTATTTGTCGAAGTATTGATTGAACTTTTTAAAACCGGAATAGTTCTCTAGGGATCTGAATTCATTTAATTTTTGTGCTCTATTGACAATGTTATATTATTGAATTAACTTTGGCCCTAATTTTTTTCCTTCATTAAATCATTTTAGTAGTGGAATGAGTTATTTAAGAAAGACAAATTTGAAAGACCGATTTTTAATTATTGTCGTTGTTGTTGTTGTTGTATAAGTGAAACATGTCTTTTTTTTATCTATATAACCATTTTATATAGTGTACCTCATGGTGAACTCGTATAGAATTCTTTGAATTGCCCATTTCAATTAGATCATGTTATTTGGGTAGCAATTTAGTATTCATTTGTTGGTTTTTCACCATCTAATGCTATTATATTGGAGTAAATGAATCAAAACTTTTTGTCACTTCTTGAATGCAGAATTGCTTGTTTTTTTTATGTCAATGATTTTGATATGTAATGGCATCACAAAGGATGTTTGCTACTAACAAAGGAAATTCTTACTGACATAGAAACTGACAAATACAAATCGGTATGGATTTCGTTTGTGTTTCTGAATTTGCTAAATATTTTTGCGGGGTTCGAAAGAGTTTAAAAAGATAATTTTTCACCTTTCACTCACATTCAAGAACACATTGTGCAAATGCGGATCGAGAGAGAGAGGCTGCAAAGAGTTGGGGACGATGCCATTACAGGGACCTTTTTGAGTGGATTGAGCTTGAACCAATGCACCTTGCATTCATTTATGACATGCTTTTGTATAATGGAATACATTAGTCGTGTCGTGATATTAAGTGCTTATTTTTTCTTGTTTCTCCTTTGTCCATTATTATCTCATGTGTAATATTACTCATTTGAGGCAGGAATGTTGGTACCATTTGAAGCGAGAATAAATAATGTGTTGCCTGCACTCTCCTTTGTTTGTAACCTGCTATAGGTTCAGATATGTGGATGACTGCAGATATATTTTTCAGTATTCACAAAACTTCGTATTCCAGCCCTAAATCCAGAACACAAAGATATTATGTTTACCTACAAACCATCTCTTCATCAAACATAAGTAACAAACACAAATCTTATAACATGAACACAAATTCTGGTAACACAAACCATCTCTTCCTCAAATATAAGCAAACACAAAATTCTTATAACATGATTCCCCTGAACTCGAACTTATAACATGAACATCCCGAACATGAACTTATAACACAATCAAACATAAACAATAAACACAAAAGTCTTATAACAAAGATGAGCACCGTACACAAACAAATGAACCATCTCTTCTTCAACATGAGCACAAAAATTTTCGGTTTTTCCTCCAAGAGCATGAACATGAATACTTACACACAAATTAATCAATAATGCACTCTATAAGTAACTTGCACCACAAGTACAATTCCCCTGAAAATAAAATGTAAACATCACAAAGTATGTCGGTTGATCGATATGTACATCTTGCAACCCACCTTAATCGGAGCTCATTGCACTCGGCTTGAAAAACCCTAAAGAACGTGATGCATGTCCGAAAGTTGATCGATATAGAATTTGAGTTAACCTAATAAAAAGAGATTATAATCAAACAAATCATTATTTCAAATTAAATGACACAAAATTCATAATTTGGACATTAAAGATAATTACAAGAAAATTACCACACTCTCTTGTGTGCAATGATCATCTTGTATAATTTTCTCGAGCTAATGCATCTCCTTTTTTGTTTGTGGCTTCGCCAATAATAACATGGATGTTATACAATAAAAACCCATCGGAAAAAAACTAAAGAAGTAATGAACATGATACTACATAAAAATACCTTTTTGTTTTCCGATTATTATTTCTTCAACTTTTGACTTCTTCCTTTTTGATGGTGGACGACCCTTACTCCGCACCTTCAAGGGAGTGAGAAATTTTTGGTGTGGCACATTAGTCGCCTCCGACAACATAGGTGTAAATTTTTCTTTGCAAGTTGTGCCGTCCATCAAATTCTCAATTGCCTCATCCACATATTTCATCAAGAACATGTATTTGTCATTTGACTCTGCTCCAAGTTCTGCGGCTTTAGTAAAATGAGAACACAATTTATTGTACCACAGTTTCTCCTCACTGGTTTGTGGGTCATCATAACAGTTCTGTACATATGTATTCTTTTGCCACCTCTTGCACATGCTAATGTGTAATATTTCAATTTTCCATCATCATTTAATCTTGTGCTTTTTTTGTTGATGCCAAACCCTTCACGTCGCGCATATTGGACATATAACTTATAAACTTCTTCTTCAGAATCAAGAATCATACCGGCCCCCGGCACAATATTTTCAACTAAATCCGAATCTACCGGTTTTTCATTGGCATGCATTTCATAACTTGAACATCCAACTTCTACCTTATCTTTTTCTTGCTCATTACACCCAAGTACGACTTCTTCCATGTTCTTGCTTTAGGTATATGTCTAAAAACAAATTAGACAAATATTTAAAAAACATGAAGCAAAGTAATGGTTTATAATCCTAAATAACTCCAAAAAATCATAAAAAAAATATCCAAATGATGCCTAAATAACTACAAAAATAATTTAGATACATTGCCAACAAACTATTAAATCATTCATGTAGTATGTGTACAATGCTTTTAAACACAATCATTCTAACAAACTATCAAATCATTCATGTAGTATGTATACAATGCTTTTGAATCCAGCAAACAAATAATTGATTTTTCCAAAAACGTTTGATGCTTCCATAACAAGGCCAAATAACTCAAACAAATCAAAACAAATTATTACGATACATGAAATAAATCATACATTTAATATAGTGGAGGCAAGAAGCGAGAAGTAGAGACAGGCGACGGGAGGGAAACGGGCGGCCAGCACGGGGCCGGAGCCGGGAGGGAAATAGCGACTGAGGCAGGGCGCCGGGATCACGGGAGGGAAACGGCGGCCAGGACGGGACCGGGAGATGGGGAGGGAAATGGCAGCCGCGACGTGCGCCGGGAGCTGGGGAGGGAGTGGTGGATGGAGGCGGCGACGGGAACGGGGAGGGAGCGGCGGAGGGTAGCAGCGGCCTGGACGGAGCCGGGAGCTGGGGAGGGAAGCGCCGGCCGGGAGGGAAAGTGCGGCCAGGACGAGCGCCGGGAGCTGGAAAGGGAGCGGCGGATGGAAGCACCGGATGGAGGCGCCGGCCGCGGTGGCCGGGACAGAGCCAGAAAAAGGGGAGGGAAGCGCCGGCCGGGAGGGAGGGAGACGACCAAACGAGAGAGAGAGAGAAGAGAGAACCTCACGTGGGTTTGCTTTACTCTTAGCTTTTTAGTTTAATTTAAAAAAAATAAAATAAAATAAAATAACAAAAGACCACATCACCAGCCACATCAGTTGTGTGGCTGGTTCGTGTGGTTTGTTCGTTCAATATAGCATTACTCTTTTGAATGCATTGTAGGACCTTTTTCTTTGAAAATGTTCTTTCAATTGTAGTAGTGATAATAAGAAATATAAAGGTCAATTTGACAAATATATTAGATGACAGACAATATTCTTTTTTAACATAACTAACTTATGAGTAAGGTCACCAATTCTTTTAAGTTCCAAAAGCTCCCTATTACAGTGTACATCAATAATAAAGTATTCAATTGGTCTTCAAGGGAATGAGGTGCACATCAGCAAACTCACATGGATAAAATTTTGCAAAAATAAAACTTGTTCTTATTATTTGTATTGATTTCATGTAAATGATTATTATGCTTCTCAAATTATCTATCCAATACTGCATAAAAAAGTGAATATGGTTATAATAAATATTTGTAACTTTTTCAACCCACATTGTGGTTTTCCTAGAACTTTGTATATATCATTCATATCAAGAGTTAATATTTCGCTTGGCACA
>NC_052490.1:12255760-12357195 GCF_009730915.1 Dioscorea cayenensis subsp. rotundata
CGTTTCATTGAACTTCTTTATTATGCTTTCAATAAATTGATGTTTATTGTGAGTTCCAACCTTGAATGCTTGATTGTATGAACATTTCCCCTAGAGTGACACTAGGGTTGAGAGTTCTTGTTGGTAACCTTGTGAGTGAGTGACACACCACGAGCGTTAGACAAAGCTAGGTTGGAGAGGGTTGAGAGGGTAAGTCGAGAGGTATAGGAGCGTCCCCTTTCCCCTCCGACGTGATAGATTCTACCTCGGTTCCTCGAGTTCTTTGCGGCCATAATAGAGTGAATGGTCTAAGGGATGAATCTCCGCTGGGGCTTAGTTGCGCGTGCAACGGAGTGAAGCGTTGAGGGGATCTTAGTATCTAGGGCTTAATTGTGGTTAGGGACCTTCCGCCTGGACCAAAGGGTTAGGTCTATAATTAGGAAGAGATTTATCACCTGGAATCCCTAGAGCTCATTGCAACTTTATTCGAGTGCGAGGTTGAGAGGTTATTTAATCTCTCCTCCGGGACATGAATAGAGTTAGGCATAGTTGACCTTAGATTTGGGACTATGTATGTAAGGATTTCCACGACTCACCATTGCATTGATTAGGAAGCATAATAGAGATTTCTTGCACTTGAAGCGATTATCCTAGGTGAAGCATCATCCGAGTACCCCATCTTTATCGATTGCCTTACCTCCTCCTTACTTTTGCTCTCTTACTTGTTGCTTTTAATTGTTGAGAATTGAATCATTGTCACACTTATCATTGTTGATATTCCACATAGCTAAGAGTCGAATTAAGTGTCTTTACTCCCTACTCCCTGTGGATTCGATACCCGCTCACCCGGGATTATTACTTCGACAAACCCATGCACTTGCGGGATATACGCAAGGGGATCTTGTCACTAATCAAAACTTGTATCCTATGTTTAGTTTTCTAAATGCTTACTATAATTAAATGAAACTCTAATCCTCTATTTTCTTTTCGAAACGTCTCCTATATTTCAATCAAAAAATGAATCTTATGTTTTTTTTGTTAATACTCCTATTTATTAGTTTTGAATCAAAACCATAACCTTTGTTTTCTTTTTAGAATGTCTTCTATTTTCAATAAAAACCCTAATACTTTCTTTTCTTGTCAAAATTTCTGCTATTTTTTAATCAAAACCATAGTCCTACATTTTGATTTTGGAATGTGTGCTATTTTTCAGTTTTTAATCAAAATCCTAATCGTTTGTTTTCTCTTCAGAATGTCTTATTTTTTTTATTCAAAACCCTAATCCTATCTTTTGTTTTCAAAATATCTGCTAATTTTAATCAAATCCCTAATTCTATGTTTTCTTTTAGTAATGCCTCCTATTTTTTAATTAAAACCCTAATCCTATGCTTTCTTTTCAGAATGTCTCCTCATTCTTAATCAAAACCCTCATCTTATGTTTTCTTTTCTAAATGCCTGGTTTTTTTAATCAAAACAATAATCGCATGTTTTCTTTTCGTAATGTTTCATATTTTTTAATCAAAACACTAATCCTAGTTCTTTTTTGGAAGACCTCCTATTTTTTTGTCAAAATCGTAATCTTATGTTTTTATTTTGGGAATCTTTGGCATTGTTTAATAAAAAAAATAATTCTAGGTTTTCTTTTCGTAATGTCTCATAATTTTCAATCAAAACCCCAATCTTATGTTTTTTCGGAGTGGCTACTATTTTTGAATGAGCACCATAATCCTATGTTTTCTTTTGTGAATAGCTTCTACTTTTTTTAATCAAAATCCAAATCCTATGTTTTCTTTTGGAAATGTCATCTTTTTTTGGTTTTTAATCAAAAACCTAATCTTTTTTTTTCTCATGGTAGTGTCTCCTATTTTGATTGCAAAAATAGTAATGGCTCCTATCATAATCCTATATTTTCTTTTCAGAATTTTCGCTTGATAAGTGCTAAATTGATCACATTTTCTTTATCCTTTACACTGAATTTAGCATGAAGTTTTACATGTTTATAACACAAATAGTACAATATTTCATTCTTTTGTTCAACACTGTCTTTATTTCTGTTTTATGGAAAACATAAGCAAATTAGGGGTGTTTTGAGTCATAATGAACTAAGTTGGTGAATTAGGTCTTCACCACGGCTAATAACGAGCATGATGGCAAGTTACCACTCCCATTGTCTACATTTACAACTGCTATGATCAAGTTGTGGTAGCATAAACCCACTGATAGTAGCATAGAAGCCACAATGGCCGTTGTGAAGACCATCACAGCCATTATCAAGACACAATGCCTAGAAGACCGTGCGAGGATGTGGCTTTGATTCCAAGCAACAACTTACTCACCACGGGTATCACAACGCCCGTGGTGTGGCTGTGATGAAACCTGCCTCTATAAAAACCCTACATTTCTATGAAATCAAGGGGACTCTTTCACCGAAAAAGGTAGAGCTGCCAGATTTCTGGAGATCTAAGCGGTTAGAAACCAATTTTCTTCTATATTTTAGGGAATTCTGGCGGATTTCTCAAGAGTATGTCAACGAGCATCATTGGAGAAGATCGCGCATGATAGGCATCTTCAAAGATCATCATCATAGAGGCGTGAGTGACACGTGTCATCCGAACAACATTGGGATCCTCTAATCCCCAACCTTTGGAGAACTATTGGAGAGAGTTAGTTTAAAAATACATTGAACGCTTATTTAACTTTTATTTGGTCTTGTGGCACACATTTTACTTTGATGCTTTGCATTTTACGATCCATGAGAACCTAATTTGAGGCGAATTATATATATATGTCCTCCGTTATTATTTATGAATCTTGATTAATTAATATATATCATTCAAGTTTACATAATTATTGCATCTTTTTTATTCATTATGACTAATGATCTAGATGAAGAGGTTATGCCCCCATGTTGATGACCCCATGCCATGATAGATTTATGCATGTTCTAAGAAGTTAGGCATAGGAAGGTTTCTATGGGAAATACAACCCTCATGTTCACCCACAAGTTATTACTTGACGATTCGTACATTTGCGATATCACAGACTAATTGTAGGATTCTTTGCATACTTGCATATCGATATATTTACATAATTTACACACCTATTTGGAGTTCATTATGTTTTTGGCAATGTTGTAGGGAACGGCTAGTGAAGAGATTCTAGGAAAACTTGTAGCTTAGTGTTTTAGCCATTTAATCTTTTATTGTATCTAATTTAATCAATTCAGTTTATCACCTGTTTCTAACATTACTACACAATATTATGAACATTTGTCTTTTCATGGCAGGTATGAAAGGTCCGTTGGAGAGGGTTGTAGTCCTGCTTGATCAATGGATTGAACACCATGTAACTCAGAAAATTGATACACAATACATCAATGCAATTGAATAGTCACCTGCACCCAATATTCGCTATGGGGAGCTTAAAGAGATACTTTGGTAGGAAACATTAGATTAGTTCATGAAAACAGGAGGATTAGAAGAGAGAACAGTGAGCAGTGTCATGGAAAACTGCATGGGAATTGATAGATGCTAGACGTAAGTCATCAACAAGGAGGAAAATGAAGCTTATGATTTAAAATGATGATGTCAATAATGATGAAACTCCTAAAGAAGAAGAGAACATCCCTAGACTCACATTGAACTTGGGTAATTGGCTCTTGCCATCTAATGAGGAGCCACTAAACTTTAAATTATTGATATTACCGGAGCACTTGGACTATGCCTTTTTAGAAGAATAATCGAGACTCCTAGTGATCATTGTAGAAGGTTTTATAGGAGCATAAGAAGGCCATTACAGTCACAAGATCTTGATGGAAGATGGTCATAAACCGTCCGCTCTACCTCAATGAAGGCTGAATCCAATCATTAAGGAAGTAGTAAAGACGGAGGCAATGAATCTTTTGGATGTAGGTATCATTTATCCGATTTCAGAGGTAACGAAAGGGGGGATGACAGTAATTACCAACTAGAAGAACGAGCTCATGCCCACAAAAATAGTTACAGGATAAATCATTTTCCTAGTTTATCTTTTAATGTTTCCCATCTACTAGAAATCATTTTCCTAGGGATGAAATCGGATGAATGCCCCATAGTGCGAGTTAGTGGAAGGATAAGCATTTTCATCCCATCTACTATGCGAGCAATATTTTGAATGATGTATAAGAGAATTACATGACAACTAAAAAGGAATTGTAACAGTAGTCTTAGCATTTGACAAATTCTGAACTTACCTAGTACTTTCAAAAGTCGTGGTCGACACCGATCACTCCATTCTCAAGTATCTCATGAGTAAGACTAATGTTAAACCATACCTAATTAAGTGGATTTTACTCTTGCAGGAAATCAATGTGAAGATCAAGAAAAAGAGAGGAGTGGAGAACACAGCTGCAAACCATCTATCTAGGCTAAAAGGTCCCGAAAAGAGTTCATTAAAGGATGGAGATATTGATGACACCTTCCCTAAAAAATTCTTGTACAAATTTAATACATTAAGAGATGAAGATAAGCCCAGGTTTGTTGATTTCGAAAATTATTTGGCTGCAGGCACCATTCCTAAATGCTTCACGTACCAACAAAAGAATAAATTCTTCATGGACCTCAAACACTATGTGTGGGAGAAACCTTTCTTGTTTAGAATCTACATAGACAAGATCATTAGAAGATGTATACCATAAGCTGAAGAATAGGATATTCTCTGACATTATCACTTAAGACCAGCTACAGAGCATTTAGTACAAATCAAATAGCCAACAAGGTCCTAGAATCAGGTTTATATTGGCCCTCAATCTTCCCTGGCGTAAAGAAGTATGTATGAAATTGTGAAAAATGCCAACGCACAGGTAATCTTTCTTATACAAATGAAATACCCCAAAATTCTATTCGTATATGAGAAATCTTTGATGTGTGGAGTATTGATTTTATGGGGCAATTTCGTGCATCATGTGGTAGCAAGTTTATTTTGGTTGCAGTTGATTATGTTTCCAAATGGTAGAGTGGCACAAGCCGTCCCGATGAATGATGCTAAGGTCGTAATTAGACTCTTCACGAAATTGTTCTCTAGATTTGGAACACCTAGGACAATATTTAGTGATAGGGGTACATTTTTTGCAATGAGAAGCTTATGAAAACCTTGAGAAGGTACGGAGTTACATATAGAATAGCATCCACAAACAAGTGGACAAGTAGAGGTGTCAAATCAAGAGTTGAAACAAATTTTAGAACAAAACTATAGCTCATCATCGGAGGGATTTGTCAAATAAGTTAGATGATGCCTTGTGGGCATACCGAACCACATTCAAAACAACCATAGGAACATCACCTTACAAATTAGTATATCTAAAGGCCTCTCACCTCCCTATAGAACTTGAACACAAATCATATTGGACAATAAAAAGATTGAATCTTGATATTCATCTCATAGGAAAGAAGAGAAAGTTATAATTACAGGAACTTCAAGAGTGGAGGATGACTTCCTATGAGAATACAGAGATTTACAAAAACCTCACAAAGAGATACCATGACCAATACCTCAGAAGTGGCAAGGAGTTCGGAGAAGGGGACCATGTCCTACATTTTAATTCTACACAGAGGTTGTTTCCTGGTTAGTTAAAATCGAGATGGTCAGGACCGCTCTTGGCAATGCAAGTTTATTCTCATGGCATGTAAAGATTACTCACCCCGAAATAGGTACATATAATGTAAATGGTCATCTTTTAAGTATTATTTCGCGTGGCTCAATTGGACTAAAAGGGAGATGAATTTGACCATTCATAACTACCTTAAGGTAAGAATAGGTATGTTGGGAGGCAACTAAAGTAGTTTTCTATGCTCTAGTTCATTTAATCTTAGTTTTAAGTCTTATTCATTAGTTACAAAGTAGAAAAAGTGGTTAATTTAATGATGTGAAGTTGGCTCATCACCATTGAATTTTATGAGCAAAACATGATTCAGGAACCTAGTACTGGTATTATGAATTGTTTTCGTGCCATTTTACACAACAAAATTCCTTAGGTTTTCACTACAAGTATCACAACGGGTGTGGTTAACCCGTTGTACCCATTGTGATGCACATGCAGAGAGTTATGCTTTTTTGAAAAATTTGAGTGAGTCGGTTAAGGGCTCACAACACCCGTGATCATGACAGTGGTAACTTATCACGGCCATTCTACAGAGCAGTGATAAATATTATTCTGAGAAGCTTTAGCTATGTTCCCGCTTGATTTAGCACTAGATCTAGTTGATTTTCACCGTGGAACAATCTTACCTTTTCACCAGATTCTGTAAGAACCCTTCAAAATCTTTTAAATCCTTATTTTATGACGTTTAAATGGCATGAAACAGTTTAATGATACTTGGTCAATGTTTTTATGTTAATTTCAATCAAAATAAGCAGTTGTATAAAAAGTTTTACCATGGTCAGGCATCACAATGGTTGTTTCTCAATGAATAATGATCATTGTGATCACCGTTGTGTTTAAATAGTAAACCAAGGGAGAGATGAGTGACAACTTGCATTGTACGGCCATTATATGATTGTTATGAGATTTTCCCCGCTCATCTTACCCAAGAAACACATGGCAATGGGGCAGCCCGTGGTCAGCTACCCGTTGCTTAACACTAGGAGACAACGGACGCACCACAGGTGTTGTGTGCTCGTGGTGACCCTAGCACAATGCACAGTAAAGATGCTAAATCACACAATGGGATGTTGTGTATCAATTGTAATCATCTAGAGAGCCATCACAAAATTGGTAACTAGCTTTGAAAGTTCGTTATGCTCATATAATAGCCATGATGTACCTGTTGTGTACCGGTTGTCCACTCGTGTATTGCATTTTCTATTTGTTATAGATTATTTTTTTGTATTCTTTAAGAATTGTATGTTGTTGGTCAAAAGAGAACTGCTAGTGGACAACAGGTAGAGGCTGAGAAAAAGAAGAAGACTAGAGAGTCTTCTCGGGCAGTAGTCATGCGGTTCGGGGATCTCGAGCATAGAGCCTGCTATAGGAGGCTCATTGATCAGAGCTTTGTTGAGGGTTGGGTCATTGACTGGCTAACTCTATAGAGGATTGATCCTAATGATGATGTATGAGTCTCGATTTCTGTAGAAGGCTAGGAGCAGTTCTTTGGCTTCGAAAAGCTGACGTACTTTGAGCTGACACAAGAGGTGATGAGTTTATTTAAGCTGGGCAGGATGATCATCAGCTTGAGCCACTATGAGACCATCAGGTTCCAAATTTTCCTGGTGTAGTACCTAATGTAGTACACGAATTTTTCTGTGGTGATTGGGCTCGTCTACATGGAGTACATTCGCAGCGAGTAATACTGCCAGTCCACCTAAGTGTTGATTAGGTTTGGAACCAGACACTTCAAGGCCGTGAGACATACATATGTGGTACCTCAAAAACGTCTACCCTAGAATGTTCTACTTTCAGGTATCTCCACGCCATCATATCGTAGACGTTAGCTTGGAGAGGAGACAACATGAGGGTCATGAACCTTCGTGACTTATACTTTCATAGAAGCATGGTAGCTCAGGAGTTGATTTATATCAGTCATGCCCTTGCTTGATAGCTATGTCATCACACACAAGATCCCTACCTGGCGACCATATTTCTTGGTCCTTAGATTACTAGGCTTGCACGGGGCGTAGGTTTGATCTACTGCTATTCATGCATGCGGCGAGTTGGGGCCATGCAGCCTCTTAGGGTCACCACGCTCCGGGCGATGCGCATGATAGAGCGATGGGACACACCTCACAGAGTACAGTTTTGTGTGGTCCATAGTTGTGACTTTGAGTCTTCGAATGATGAGGGGTCTCTATCGGAAATCACTGCTACCACTGAACCTACAACAACTATCGTTCCAACCACTACTACTACTCCTCCGCTGATTGTTGCACTGACTCCAGCCATTACACCTGCTCTTGAGGAGTGCCTGGCCTATCTCGAGGAGGGTCAGTTTAGGATCGAGGGACTACTTTGACAGATCTGGCACATCTGCATCGTCAGGGCCTTTGAACCACTCCAGTGCCTACTTCACCCACTGTTACAGCTCTAGTGGCTCTTGGGTCACCACGTGCTACACCAACACCATCAGTCCTCCGTCGAGCATATACAGAGCCAGATTTCCTCTACCAACTTCCGTCCTTTTGATTTTCTTGTACATAAACGACTTTTCTACTTTTATATTTCAGTGCATTTTACGTTTTATTACAGCAATAGACGCTTGCTCTACTGCTTTTGTGTTTTTTATTATAGTGGATTTTATTTTATAGTACTTTATATAGTTTATTTTATTTGTTATCATTGTGTTAAGTACTCCATTTCTGTCTCATCAAGTTTTGAGGTGATCGGGTGCTGTTTTTCCCCGCACAATTCATTTCTTGGACAAGGGAACCATCATCGCTCTAGTTGGCAAAACTAAGAAATTATGGGAGTACTAGTGACCATACACTCTTTTATTTAACTCTTATTATATATCACTTCACTTGTGCATGCATGCATACATTGGGAACAATGTACATGCTTAAGTGTCGAGAGGGAGTATATGTTTGCTTTTCTCTGCACTATACTGAGAACTTTGTATTATACTATACTATATTATAATATCTTGAGAAATTATTTTTATATGGGTGCTTGTACTTTATACACATGCTAGTGTTGATCTTCGAAGGAATTGCACTTGGTTGTTGTAATTTCTTTGGACTAGGGGCATCATATGTTAGACTAGCAATTCTTTCATTCCCACTCAAGAGTTTGACTACTCTGTGAATCTTTGCTCTACCTTATATTCCTTTTGAGTACACCTTACATCTTTTGTCTATCTAGTGAGTGATGTTTTATAATAGGGGCATCTAAGTTAAAATATATGCACAACAGAAAGTGCTACCTCCTTTGTAGTGCGTAGTCTCTCCTAACAAGTCGGTTATAAAAAGTATGCCCAGGCGTGAGAGATGGCTACCTCTTGGGAAGAGTGAAACCTACTCATTATGGAAAAAAGAGTAGAAAAGAAAAGGGAAAAGAGAAAAGAAAAGAAAGAATGTGCATGTTGGAAATGTGATGAAAAGCATAAGAGTATAACTAAATAAATCCCCAAAAAAATTTTGTTTAGACGATCTAGACTATAAGATATTGGACCAGGCGACCGACACTTAGGAAAATATTGTTTTAATAAAGTAGACTGATCTTTGTAGAGGAATGCGTATGCTACCTGCCATTTGATTGTCTTCCCCGTACTACTGAAACTACATATTTAGTTACTTAGATCAAGCACTTGTCATGTATTCTATTTATATATTTTATTTGATTGAGGACAAGCAATCACGTAAGTGTTGAGATATTTGATAAGTGCTAAACTAATCACATTTTCTATGTCATTTACACTACATTTAGCATGAAGTTTTACATGTTTAGCATCAGAATAGTACAATATTTCATTATTTTGTTCACCACTACCTTTATATCTATTTTAGGGGAAAAGAAGCAAATTTAGTAGTGTTTTAAGGCGAAATGAACCAAGTTGCTGAATCAGGGCTTCACCACAGCTCATAACGGGCTTGATGGCAAGTTACCATAGTTGTTGTCTACACTTACCACTGCCATGCTCAAGCCATGGCAACATCAACCAACCGATAGCAACACAAAAATCACAACGGCCTTACAACAACCATTGTGAACACCATTATGGTCATTATCAAGATACATAATGCCTAGAAGACCATGCCAAGATGTGACCCTATAGAAACCATATATTATAATATATTATCACAACTTAGATGTCAACCAACAAATTACGCACCATAGGTGTCACAACGCTCGTGGTGAGGCTGTGATGGAACCGACTCTATAAAACCCATAGATTTCTCTGAAATCAGGGAAACTCTTTTGCTGAATAAGGTAGAACAACAAGATTTAAGGAGATTTGAGCAGTGAGAGATGAGTTTTCTTCGATATTCCAATGGATTTCAATGGATTTCTCAAGCGTGCATCAATGAGCATCATCACAGAAGATCGCGTGTGACACGTATCTTCAAAAATTATCATTAGAGTGACGCGATTGACACACGTCATCTGGATAACTTTGGGATTCTCTAATCCCCAACCTTCAGAGAATTATTGGAGGGTGTTAGTTTAGGAATACGGTGAATGCTTATTTATTCTATATTTGTTCTTGTGGCTCCGTTTGTGCTTTGATGCTTTGCATTTTATGATCCATAAGTACGTAATTCAAGGGGAATTATATGTCTAGGTTGTCCATTATTATTTATGAATCTTAATTATTTAATTTATATCATTCAAGTTTATGTTGCATGTTCTTAATTGATTATAACTATTGATGTGGATGAGGAGGTTATGCCCCCATGTTGATGACCCCCATGCCATGATAGATCTATGCATGTTCTAAGAGGTTAGGCATAAATGCATTTCTGGATTAGGGATTGATTGCCCCTTAGGCTTAGGGTTTGATTGGTCTCTTCCCATGGGATTCCCGCACTTAAGGCAAACATAGGAGTCTGAGGTGCAAAAGATTCAATCTTAAGTTCCAATTGATTTAGACCTAGTCACCATGGGTTTTGGGGGCTAGTAGGCCTTTGAATTCCCCTGGTTGAAATTTAGAACACAATTGACGCTTAACGCCTATCATAATTAATAATCAAGATAACCATCATACATACTCCAAACTCCTTCCAAGTATGCTCAACGACGTCTCCAATTGTATTGTTCAATAGTGTTGTACAAGTAAACTAAAGAAAAAACATAAACATTTAGGCTATTTATTAAGTGAAATGGAAGTAGCAGGAGACCCTTGCCATTCCTGGAGGAATAAGCCCCTCATGCTCACCCACGAGGTATTACTTCATGACCCGTACACTTGCGATATTACGGACAAATTGTAGGATTCTTTGCATACATGAATATCGATATCATAATTTACACACCCATCTGGAGTCCGCCACTGCTATTTTTGAATCAAAGCCCTAATCGTATGATTTCTTTTGAAAATATCCCCTTTTTCAATTCAAAACATAATCCTTTCTTTTCTTTTCGGAATGTTTACTATTTTTAACATAAAACCATAATCCTATGTTTTTCGGAATGTGTTCTATTTTTTAGTTTTAATTCCAAAACCTAATCCTTTGTTTTTTTGGAATGCCTACTATATTATAAATTAAAACCTTAATCCTTTGTTTTCTTTTTTGAATGTCTCATTTTTTTAATGAAAACCATAATCCTATCTTTTGTTTTGGTAATCTTAGCTAATTTTTAATCAAACACCAAATCCTATGATTAATTTTTATAATGCCTCCTTATTTTTAATCAAACCCTAATCTTATGTTTTCTTTTCATAATGCCTCCTATTTTTGAATAAAAATCTTAATCCTATATTTTCTTTTAGAAATCTCTCATATGTTTTTTTTAGCATTTTGATTCATAACAGTAGACATTACTATAAGAAAACATAGGGTTAGAGTTTTGTTTAAAAAATACTAGACATTCCGCAAAGAAAACATAGGATTAGGATTTTTATTCAAAAATAGTACTCATTACGAAAAGAAAATAAAGGTCGAGATTCCCAAAACAAAAGATATGATTAGGGGTTTGATTCAAAAATGAAACATAGTACTCATTCGAATAGAAAGCAGAGGATTAGGATTTGATTAAAATATAGGAACCTTTTTTAAAAGAGAACATAAGATTATGTTTTTGACTGAAAAATATGAGACATTTCAAAAAGATAAATATAGGATTAGGGTTTTGAATCTAAAATAACATATATTCCGAATAGTAAACATATGATTAAGGTTTTGATTGAAAAATATGAGACATTCCAGAGGATTAGTGTTTTGATTAAAAAATAGGAGACATTATAAAAAGAAAACATAAGATAAGGATTAGGATTTTTTTCTCAAAAATAGGAGCCATTATGAAAAAAAAATATAGGATTAGGGTTTCCATTCAAAACAGAAACATAGGAGACACTCCGGAAATAAAACAAAGGATTAGAGTTTTGATTTAAAAATATGAGGCATTCCTAAGGGTTTTGATTCAAATATGAAAAATAGGAGACATTTAGAAAAGAAAACATAAAGTTAGAGCTTTGATTCAATAATAGGAGATATCACGAGTATAAAAATTGGATTAGTGTTTTGATTAAAAAATTGGAGCCATTCCGAAAAAAAATAAAATTAGGGTTTTAATTGAAAAATAAAAAAATAGGAGCCATTACAAAACTAAGACATAGGATTGGGTTTTGATTCAAAACAAAACAAGTAGGATACATTAGTAAAAGAAAACATAAAATTAGGGTTTTGATAAAAAACCATACATTCTAAAAAGAAAACATAGGATTAGCATTTGATTCAAAACCAAAAAATAGGAGATATTCCAAAAACAAAACATAGGCTTAGTGTTTTGATATAAAACTAGAAGACATCCAAAGAGGAAATAATAGGATTAGGTTTTCGATTCAAAACTGAAATTTAGGTGACATTGCAAAAAGAAAATAAAGGAATAAGGTTTTAGTTGAAAAATAGGAGACATATCGAAAGGAAAACACAAGATTAGTGTTTAGATTAAAAAGTAGGAGGCATTCTGAAAAGACAGCAAAGGATTAGAGTTTTCATTGAAAACTATAAAATAACAGACATTCCAAAAAAACATAGAATTAGGGATAGATTAAAAATTAGGAGACATTCTGGAAAATAAAACATAGGATTAGGGTTTTGATTGAAACCCGTAAATAGAAGACATTCCAAAAAGAAAACATAGAATTAGTGTTTTAATAGGATAAAAATGGGACATTGCAAAAAGAAAACAAAGGATTAGAGTTTTAATTAAAAAAATAGGATACATTCAAAAAATAAAACATAGGATTAGGATTTTTATACAAAAATAGGAGACATTCCTAAAAGAAAAACATACGATTATGGTTTTCATTAAAAAATAGCAGACATTTCCAATATAAAAGATAAAGTTAGGGTTTTGATTTAAAAATATGACACATTCTAAAACATAGTATTAGGGTTTTGTTTAGAAAATAGCAGACATTTTGAAAAGAAAAGAAAGGATTTGGTTTTTAATTGAAAAATAGTAGACATTCTGAAAATAAAACATAGGTTAGGATTTTGATTCAAAACTCATAAATAGGAGACATTAAGAAATGAAAATATAGGATTCATGTTTTGATTGAAAGATAGGAGACATTCTCAAAAGAAAGACATAGAACGACATTTTTCATTCAAATATAGTAGGCATTGCAAATAGAAGAACTAGGATTAAGGTTTTGATTGAAAATTAGGAGATATTATTATAAGAAAAGATAAGATTAGGGCTTTGACTCAAAAATCTTAGACATTCTAAACAGAAAACATAAGATTAGAGTTTTGACTGAAAAATATGAGATATTTCAAAAAAAAAAACATAGGATTAGGGGTTGATTGAACGACAGGGGATATTCTGAAAAGAAACATAACATTAGAGTTTTGATTCAAAAATAGGCGACATTCCGAAAGAAAAATAGGATCAGGATTTTTATTCAAACAAATAGGAGGCATTACGATAAGAAGACATAGGATTATGGTTTTGCTTAAAAATACCAAAAATTAACAAAATAAAATATAGGATTAAGGTTTTGAATAAAGAAAATGAGACATCCTGAAAAGAAAACAAAGGATTAGGGTTTTTATTAAAAATTGAAAAATAGGACACATTCCGAAAAGAAAACATATAATTATGGCTTTGATTAAAAAATAGTAGACATTCCGAAAAGAAAAAGAAAACATTAGGTTTTTGGTTGAAAAGTAGGAGTCATTCCGAAAAGATAACATAGGTTAGGGTTTCGATTCAAAACTAATAAATAGGCTACATTGAAATAAGAAAACATAGGATTCAGGTTTTGATAGAAAGATAGAAGACCTTCTGAAAAGAAATAATAGGTTCAGGGTTTTGATTTAAATATAGTAAGTATTATGAAAAGAAAAGATAGGATTAGGGTTTTGATAAAAAAAAATATGAGGCATTACTATAAGTAAACATAGGATTAGGGTTTTGATTTAAAAATAGTGAACATTCCAAAAATAAATTATAGGATTAGTGTTTTGATTGAAAAATTTGAGAAGGTTTGAAAAGAAAACATAGGATAAGGATTTTGATTGAAAAATGAAAGAAGAAAACATAGGATTAGGGTTTTGATGAAAAACCGAAAATTAGGAGACATTTTCGCAAGAAAACATCGGATTAGGGTTTTGATTTAAAAATAGCAGACATTCCAAAGAGGAAAATGTAGAATTAAGGTCTTTATTAAGAAATGAGGCCATTCCAAAAAAACATAGGTTTAAGGTTTTGATTGAAAAATATGGGATATTACGAAAAGAAAACATAGGATTATTATTTTGATTTAAAAATAGCCGACATTCCCAAAAGAAAACATAAGATTAGTGCTTTGGTTAAAAAATAAAAGGAAAAACAATGATCCTATGTTTTCTTTACGAAATGTCTCATACTTTCCAACCCAAACCCTAATCATATTATTTGTTTTCATAATGTGCATATTTTTAAAACAAAACAATGATCCTAAGTTTTTTTTGGAATGCCTCCTTCTTTTAATGAAAACCCTAATCTTATGTTTTTTCTTTAGGGAATGCCTACTATTTTTGAATCAAAACAATAATCATATGTTTTCTTATAGTAATGTATCCTATTTTGCAATCAAAACCCTAATCCTATGTTTTCTTTTCAAAATGTCTCATACTTTTCAATTAAAATCCTAATCATATGTTTTGTTTTTGTAATGTCGCATATTTTTAAATAAAAATAATAATCCTATGTTTTTTTTGGAATGACTCCTTTTTTTAATCAAAACCCTAATCTTATGTTTTCTTTAGGGAATGTCTGTTATTTTTAAATCAAAACAATAATCCTATGTTTTTTCGGAATGACTCCTTTCTTTAATGAAAACCCTAATCTTAAGTTTTCTTTAGGGAATGTCTGCTATTTTTTAATCAAAATAATAATCCTATGTTTTTTTCATAATGTGTCATATTTTTCAATCAATGACTCATATTTTTTAATCAAAACCCTAATCCTAAGTTTTTGTTTTTTGGGAATGCCTCCTATTTTTTAATCAAAACACTAATATTATGTTTTCTTTTGGGTATGTCTTCTATTTCTCTTTCAAAACCCTAATTCTATGTTTTATTTTTGGAATATCTCATATTTTTCAATAAAAATTCTAATCCTATGTTTTATTTTAGGCATGCTTACTATATTTCAATCTAAATCCTAATCTTATGTTTTGTTTTCGCAATGTCTACAATGTTTTCATCAAAACCCTAATCCTATGTTTTGTCATACTAATGTCTCCTATTTTTAATGAAACCCCTAATCCTATTGTTTCTTTTTGGTATGCCTACAACATTGGAATCAAAACCCTAATCCTATGTTTTCTTTTCAGAATGTCTCCTATTTCGCACACAAAACATTAATCCTATGGTTTTTTTAATGTCTTCTATATATCAGTCTTTTGAATCATAACCCTAACCTATGTTTTCATTTTTGTATATCTCCTATTTTCAAATCAAAAACATAATCCTTTCTTTTCTTTTCAGAATGTCTGCTATTATTGAATCAAAACCCTAATCATTTGTTATCTTTCCAGAATGTCATAGTTTTTTGAATCAAACCCCTATTCCTAACTTTTGTTTTGGGAATATCTACTTATTTTTAATCAAAACCGTAATCTGATGTTTTCTTTTGGTACAGTCTTATATTTTTAAATCAAAACCTTAATCCTCTATTTTCTTTTCCTAATGCCCTCTATTCTTCATTCAAAACACTAATCCTATGTGTTCTTTTTGGAATTTCTATTATTTTTTAATCAAAACACTACTCCTATGTTTTGTTATAGTAATGTCTCCTATTTTTCAAACAAAAGCCCAATTCTATATTTTTCTTTTCAAACAAAACCTTATTCCTATGTTTACTCAAAGTAATAGTTCCTAATTTTCGTTCAAAACCTTAATCTGATGTTTTCTTAAAGGAATGTCTTCTACTTTTCAATCAAAACCCTTATCCTATATTTTCATTTCAGAATGCCTACTATATTTGAATCAAAACACTAAACCTATATTTTCTTTTCAGAATGACTTCTATTTTTCATTCAAAGCAATAATTATATGTTTTCTTTTCGAAATGTCTCCTCTTTTTGAATAAAAACCCTAATCTAATGTTTTGTTTGGGAAATGTCGCCTATTTTTCAGTTTTCAATGAAAACCCTAAACCTATGTTATATTTTAATAATGTTTCCTATTTTTTGTTCAAAACCCTAATCCTTTGTTTTTTTATAGTAGTGTCTCATATTTTTCAATCAAAACCCTCACCCTATTTTTTCCTTTCGGAATGTCTCCAATTTTTGAATTAAAACCATAATCCTATGTTTTCTTTTTGCAATGTCTCCTATGTTTCAATAAAAATACTAATTCTATATTTTCTTTTCAGAGTGTCTACTATTTTTCAGTTTTCAAACAAAACACTAATCTTATGTTTTACTTTAGAAATGTTTCCTACTTTTAATCAAACCCTCAAAGGAATCGTCCCGGGGCATTGCTCTTTTATTGTTGAAAACACAATCCTAATTCCCAATCTCTATCATCACTCACTTTTTCGTTACTATTTCTTAATTCAATCTTTCACCAATCTTTTGTTTTAATCGAACATTAGAAGATAGATTATTACTTTAAGTTTCGGTCACGAGGTTCGACAAACCCTACTCCCTAATGTACCATTTACTAGTATGTCACCTGCACTTTTGTCAGATCAAACACATCATAATCCTATGTTTTCTTTTTCGTAATGTCTCATTTTTTTCAAATCAAAACCATAATCCTATGTTTTCTTTTTCGAATGGCTTCTATTTTTTTAATCAAAAGCACGAAACCTATGTTTTCTTTTTGAGAATGTCTACTATGTTTTAATGAAACCCTAATATCATATGTTTTTATCATAATGAGTCCTATTTTTTAGTTTGGAATCAAAACCTTAATTCTATATTTTATTTTTAGAATGCCTACTATATTCAAGTCAATACCGAAATCATATGTTTTCTTCTTGGAATATCTCCATACTCTCAATCAAAACTCAAATCCTATGTTTTTTTGTTTTCTTAATGTCTTCTATTTATCGTTTTGAATCAAAAACTCTAACCTCGGGAATGTCACATATTTTTCAATCAAAAACATAATCTTTTGTTTCATTTTCACAATGTCTCATTATTTTTTTGAATCAAAACCCTAATCCTATGTTTTCTTTTCAGAATGTGTCCTATTATTTAGTTATGAATCAAAACCATAATTCTTTTTTTTTTCTTATCGTAACATCTCATTTTTTTGAATTAAAACCCTGATCCTATCTTTTATTTTGGGAATCCCTGCTAATTTTTCATCAAAACCCTAATCCTATTTTTTTTTCTTCGAAATGCTTCCTATTTTTGAATAAAAATCTTAATCCTATATTTTCTTTTTGGAATATCTCCCATCTTCCAATCAAAAGCCAAATACTGTGTTTTAAATTTTTAATGTCCCCTATTTTTGTGTTTTAATTCAAAAACCTAATCCTTTCTTTTCTTTCTAAATGTCTGCTATTTCTGAATCAAAACAATATTTCTACGTTTTATTTTCGTAATGTCTCATATTTTTCAATCAAAACTCCAATCCTATATTTTCTTCTCATAATGGCTCCTATTTTTTAATTCAAAACACTAATCCTATGTTTTTCTTTTTGGGAATGTCTGCTATTTTTTAATCAAATACCTAATCCTATTTTGTTTTTTGTTATGTCTTATATTTATGAATCAAAATCCTAATCCTATGTTTCTTATAATAATGAGGCTTATTTTTCAATTTTGAATCAAGGCCCTAATCCTATGTTTTCTTTTTACAATGCCTACTATATTTGAATCAAAACCCTAATCTTAAGTTTTCCTTTCAAAATGTGTCTTATCTTTCAATCAAAATCCGAATCCTATGTTTTCTTTTTTTCATGTCAAATATTTAGCGGTTTTAAATCAAAACCCTTACCTACATTTTCTTTTCTGGATGTCTCCTATTGTTCAATCAAAACCCTCATCAATTCTTTGTGAATGTCTACTATTTTTTAATCAAAACTCTAATCTTATATTTTTTGTTAGAATGTGTCCTATTTCTCAGTTTGAATCAAAACCCGAATACTTTGTTTTCTTTCAGAATGTCGCATTTGTTTGAATCAAAGCCCTAATCCTACCTTTTGTTTTGGAATATCTACTAATTTTTAATTAAAACACTAATCCTATTTTTTATTTTCCAAATGACTCCTATTTTTGAATAAAAGTCCATACCTAATATTTTCTTTTCGGAATGCTTCTATTTTTTAATCAAAACATTAATTTTATGTTTTGTTTTGGAAATGTCTATTTTTTTAAATCAAAACAATAATCGTATGTTTTCTTTTTGTAGTGTCTGATATTTTTTTTAATCAAAACCCCAATCCTATATTTTTTTATCGAATGCCTCCTATTTTTTAATCAAAACAATAATCTTATGTTTTCTTTTGCGAATGTCTGCTATGTTTTTCTCACACTTTTCAATCAAATATCTAATCCTTTGTTTTCTCTTCGGAATGTCTACTATTTTTGAATCAAAACCCTAATCCTATGTTTTCTAATTGTAATGTCTCCTATTTTTAAGTTTCGAATTAAAACCATAATCCTTTGTTTTAATTTCTTAATGCCTCCTTTTTTTAAATCAAAACCCTAACCCTTTATTTTCATTTCTGAATGTTGACTATTTCTGAATCATAACCGTAATCTTATTTTTTTATAGTAATATATGAAATTTTTCAATCAAAATCCCTAATCCTATGTTTTCTTTTAAGAATGCCTACTATATTCCAATCAAAACCACAATCCTATGTTTTTCTTCTATGAATGTCTGCTATTTTTGAATGAAAACGCTAATTTTTTTTAAACGCTAATCTTTATTTTTTTGAATGTATGCTATGTTTTTCTTCTATGAATTTCTGCCTATTTTTATTTTTTTAATCAAACCCTAATCTTTTGTTTTCTGACTGTAACGAGTCCTATTTTTTAATCCAAACCTTAATCCTATGTTTTCTTTTCGAAATATCTCATATTTTTCAATCAAAACCCTAATAATTTGTTTTCTTTTATGGATGACAACTATTTCTGAATCAAAACCCTAATCTTATGTTTTCTTTTAGTAGTGTGTCCTATTATTCAATCAAAACCCTAATCCTATGGTTTATTTTTTAAATGTCTACTATATTTGAATCAAAACCCTAATCCTATGTTTTCTTTTTGTAATATATACTATATTTGTATCAAAACCCTAATCCTATGTTTTCTTTTTGAAATGTCTACTATATTTAAATCAAATCGCTAATCCTATGTTTTTCTTTTGAATATCTCCTATATTTTAATCAAAACCCTGATCCTATATTTCGTTTTCAGAATGTATCCGATTTTTGAGTTTTTAATCAAAACCCTAATCCTTTGTTTCCTTTTCGTAATGTCTACCATTTTTCAATCAAAATGATAATCCTATGTTTTCTTATAGTAACGTCTCCAATTTTTCAAAAAATAGGAGATGTTACTATAATAAAACATAAGTATTGGGTTTTGTTTGCAAAGGAGAACATAGGATTTAGTAACGTCTCATATTGTTCAATTAAAATCCTAATTTTATGTTTTTTTTTTCAAAATGGCTGCTACTTTTTAATCAAAACTCTAATCTTATGTTTTCTTTTAGAACTGTCCCCTATTTTTCAATCAAAAACCTAGTTCTTTTTTATAACCCAGTTGAGCTTCTACCGGGTGTGATCCCAACACTAAAGAACTGGATCCCATGAAAACTTCAAAGTAAAGCGAGCTTCAGCGAGAGTAGTACTGGGATTTTTGACCTTTTTCAAAGTCCTTCTGTTGCACCTCCTCCCCCATATTTTGTTACATGGTTTATTTTAATGATTTTATTAATTAAAAAAACAATAATAAAAAAAAATGAAAGACTAACCTATGTTTTTAATCAAAACCCTAATCCTATGTTTTCTTGGAGTAATGCCTACTATCTTTTGTTTCTGGAACCTCTGCTAATTTTTATTAAAAACACTAATCTTATGTTTTCTTTACATAATGCCTCCTATTTTTGAATAAAAATCCTAATCCTATATTTTCTTTTCAGAGTGCCTCCTATTTTTGAATCAAAATAATAATCTTATGTTTTCTTTAGCAAATGTCTGTTATTTTTTAATCAAAACAATAATCGTATGTTTTCTTTTTGTATTGTCTCATATTTTTTTAATCAAAACACTAATCCTATTTTTTTTGGAATGGCTCTTATTTTTTAATCAAAACCATAATCTTATGTTTTTCCATTTGGGAATGACTGGTATTTTTTTGAATTAAAACAATAATCATATTCTTTCTTCAATTAACATCTCATATTTTTTAATGTCTCCTATTTCTAAACCCTAATATTATGTTTTTTTTGGAATGCCACCTATTTCTAAATCAAAATTGCAATCATATGTTTTCTAATAGTTTTTATTTGTTAAGTTCTTTATTAGTTTGCTGAAAATTGAAAACTTGTCGTTTTCTGCAAATTTTTTAATCTTATCTTTTTTGGGTTTTCTCGTATCTTTTTTTTATTCCATTTATTGTAAATTTATAGGCTAAGGAGGATCATTCTTGTAATAGTTATTTTTCCTTGAGTAATAAACCTTACTCTAGTTTTTGCCCAATCCTGGCAATCTTTGATCAAACATGTTGGAATGCTTGTTACTGGCATTCATACCCAGATCAACATTTTTGATGATTATCGCTGCATCAGTTTGGTACCAGAGACGAATTGATCATGCCACCGTGTGGACGGGGATGCCCTAAGTAATGGATGCAGGATATCTATGAGCGCGACTATGATGCCCGATTTGAGCAGCAAGTTGTTTGCCTTTCATAACATCAAGTGGACTGGATGCTGAGAGAGTTTACCCAGTAGTTCACAGAAATGATTGGAAACATCAATCAAGGATATACATCAGAGAGTGGGGGTGATGACTTCATCGTAGATGACAAAGGGTATTTTGCTGACATTGCTTTGGCATGGTGGCGTGAACGGCATGATCGTGGGGGCGATGCTAGGACCCACCGCGATGAAGATCAGCATTAGGAATCTAGCATAAGGGTTATGATTACAGAATTTCATGGTGGAATTAAATTAGAGCAATTCCTCGACTTGGTAGCTATAATCGAGGATATCTTAGAATTCATGGCGATCCCCAAGGACAGGAGAGAGCCATTAGTGGCGACGAGGCTTTGTAGCAGTACAACAACATAGTGGCAGCAACTAAAGCTAATACATAGTAGGCTTAGGAAAGCCAAGATTAATTCTTAGAAGAAGATAAGGAAACGCATGCGCTCTAGTTTCTTGCCCCACAATTACCAACATTTGATTTTTAGCCGCCTACATAATCTGTACCAGGGTAATCACACCGTGGAGGAGTATATCTAGGTTTGGGATTCCAGATCCAGGAGATCATCAACCTGTTCGACCTAATCTCCATCTCATTGGCCAATTAATAGGCATTGATTATCGAGCTGCAATAGCAGCACTCAATCCCTATAAGCTCAGGGGAAGCGGCTGGAGGAAACAAATCTCTTGCCACTAGTACAGGTTTCATGCTGCTGATTGTCCCACAAGAACCACGACTGTGAGGGGTGCCAATAGCAGCACCATTTAGTGTTTTAGTTATGTGGAGAAGAGGCATTGTTAGGCAAGTTTTAAAAGGGTGGGAAAGAGAGTTATGTTGGTAGAGGAAGAAGATGACACAATAGATTTAGGCCTGCTTGTATTTGATGAAGGTGACCTTGACAAGCAGGTTGTTGAAGGCGATGTTAGGGCTGCCTTAGTTGTACAGAGGTCCTATTTCACATCAAGGGTTACCGAAGATGACTAGCTCCAAACTAACAACATCTAGTCCACCTGTATCATCCTCGGTAGGGTATGTAAGTTCTTGATTGATGTAGGTAATTGTGAAAACATCATCTTTGAAGTGGTTGTGTAGAAGCTCAAGATCATTACAGAGCGGCATCGTACTATATACAAGTTGGCCTGACTTAAGTAGTGAGGTGAGTTGGTAGTTTCCAAGCATGTCTCCTATTTTGCAACAAAAACAGAATCTTTTGTCTTTCTTTTCATAATGTCTCCTATTTATTAGTTTGGATCAAAACCCTAGCCTATGTTTTATTTTGAGACTATCTCGTATACTTCAATCAAAAACCTAATCATTTCCTTTCTTTACAGAATGCCAGCTATTTTTTAAATTACACCCTAATCCTAAGTTTTCTTTTCGGAATGTGTCATATTTTTCACTTTTGAATAAAAACCATAATCCTTTGTTTTTATTTCTGAATGTCTTATTTTTTGAATCAAAACCCTAATCCTATATATTTGTTTTGTGAATGTATGTTACTTTTGAATCAAGACCCTAATCGTATGTTTTTCGTTTCGTAATATCTCCTATTTTTGAATAAAAATCCTAATCCTTTATTTTCTTTTAGTAATGTCTCCTATTTTCAATGAAATCATTAATTTTATGTTTTCTTTTCCGAATGTCTCTTATTTATTGGTTTTCATTCAAATACTAATTCTGTCTTTTATCTTCAGACTGTCTCCTATTTTTCAATCGAGACCCTAATCCTATGTTTTCTCTTCAGAATGACTCATATTTTTAAGTTTTAAAAGAAAACCCTAATCCTTTACTATCTTTTTAGAATGTCTGCTATTTTTTAATCTAAGCCCTAATCATATGATTTCTTCTCGATATGTCTCCTACTTTCAACTAAATCACTAGTCCTGGGTTTTCTATTCGGAATGTCAACTAAATTTTGGTTTTAAATCAAAAGCCTAATCCTATTATTTCTTCTCAAAATAATAGACATTCTGAAAAGAAATCATGTTATTATGGTTTTGATAGAAAAATACGAGACATTTAGTAAAGGAAATATAGGATTAGGGATTTTATTGAAAATCTGAGACATTTAAAAAAAACATGGGATTAAGGTTTTGCTTAAAAAATAGTAGACATTACAATAAGAAAACATATGATTAGGGTTTTGATTAAAAAATGAAAAATAGGGGACATTTACCAAAGAAAATAGAATTAGAGTTTTGATTCAAATATTGCAGAAATTCACAAAAGAAAACATAGGATTAGGTGTTTTTGATTGAAACATAGAAAACATTTCGAAAAGAAAACATAGGATTAGAGTTTTGATTAAAATATAGTAGGTATTACAAAGAGAAAACATAGGATTAGGATTTTGATTTCAAAATTAGAGACATTACTATAAGAAATCATAGTATTAGGGTTTTGAATAAAAGATAGGAGATGTTATTATAAGAAAATATTGGATTAGGGTTTTTGAATGAAAATTAGGAGACATTACAATATGAAAACATAGGACTAGGGTTCTGATTCAAAAATAGCAGTCGTTCAAAAAAGAAAACAAAAGATTAGGGTTTTGATTAAAAAATAGTAGACATTCCCTAAAGAAAAAAACATAGGGATTAGAGTTTTTTGACTTAAAAAATATGAGCCATTGCGTAAAGAAAGCGTAGGATTAGGGTTTGACTGAAGATATGAGACATTACGAAAAAGAAAAATATGGAGTATTGTCTTGATTCAAAAATAGTAGACATTACCAAAAGAAATCATAAGATTAGGATCTTGATTAAAAATCCGGAGTACTTCAAAAATAAAAACTTAGGATTTGGGTTTTTGATTAAAAATATGAGACATTACGAAAAAGCATACGATTATCGTTTTGATTCAAAAATAGTAGGCATTCTCAAAAGAAAATACAAGAATAGGATTTTGATTAAACAATCGGAGGCACTAAAAAAAAACTTACGATTAGGGTTTTGATTAAAAAATATGTGACATTACGAAAAGAAAACATATGATTATCATTTTGCTTAAAAATATAGGACATTTCCAAAAAAGAACACAAGATTAGTGTTTTAATTCAGAAATAGGACGCATTACGAGACGAAAACATAGCCAGAGATTCCGAAACAAAAAAGATAGGATTATGGTTTTGATTAGAAAAAATGAGACATTATGAAAAGAAAACAAAGGATTAGGGATTTTGATTAAAAACTAAAAAAATATAATACATTCTGAAAAGAAAACATAGGATTAGGGTATTGATTAAAAAATAGCACACATTTCGAAAAGAAAAGAGAAAGTTTACTATTTTTAACGAAGATATGGAGACATTACTACAAAGACATACGATTCAAAAATAGGTGACATTACTATAACAAAACAATGAATTATCATTTTCATTTAAAAATAGTAGATATTCTGAAAAGAATATAGGATTAGGATTTTGATTGAAAAATATGAGCCATTTCGTAAGGAAAACATAGGATTAGGGTTTTAATTCAAATATAGGAGACATTCCAAAAAGAAAATATAAAGATTTAGATTTTTCAGCAGGAGACATTCACGAGAAAGAAACTAACATTTTAGGGTTTTCTTATTGCTAAATATAGGACAATCAGGAGACATAGGATTTGAAGTTTCTGATTTAAAAATATGAGACATTACTACTAGCAAAACATGGGTTAAGGTTTGATTCAAAACCGGAAAAATAGATGACATTTATAATATAAAATATGGGCTTCATTTATTTGATTGAAAATAGCTGGGCATTAAAATAAATATAGGATTAGGGTTTTTGAATAAAAAGACTGAAGAGCCATTTGAAAGAAAACATACAATAAGTGTTTTGGTTGAAAAGTATGATAGATTATAAAATAAAACAGTAGGATATTGTTTTGATTCAAAATAGTAGACATTCAAAAAATAAAACATAGATTAGGCTTTTGATTACTAAGAGCTTGTCAAATAAAACTAGATTTTTGGGTTTTGATTAAAAAGATATGAACGATTCGAAAATAAAACATACTATTAGTTATTCATCAGGGACATGATATGAAAAACACTAAGACTAGGGTTTCAAAACAAAAATAGAGAGTTCATTCACATAGGATTAGGGTTTCTGATTAAAAGCTTATAGCCATTGCAAAAGAGATTAGGGTTTTGATTAAACATTAGCAAGATTCCCAAAAATAAAAAGATGGGAATTAGGGGGTTTTCAATATGATACATTCTAAAATAGAAACATAAGATTATTGTTTTGATTGAAAAATATGAGAACATCTCAAAATAAAAACATAAAATTACAGTTTTGATTTAAAATAGAGACGTTACTATAAGAAAAACATAGGATTAAGGTTTTTGATTAAAACTACATAGCGAACTTTTCAAAAAGAAAACTTTGTGATTAGTATTTTAATTAAAAATATCAGGAAATCCCCAAAAAGAAAATATAGTTAGGTTTGACAGTTCAAAAATGGGAGCCACTCTAAAAGTAGACATATTAATAGCTTATGAGTTTAAAAATATGAACATTACGAAAAGAAAACTGATAGGATTTTGGTTTGATTCAAAAATAGCAGACATTCCCAAAAAAAAACCGAATATTTGGGTTTCGTTTTATAAAATTCCTAACAATAACTTAGAATTAGGGTTTTCATTAAAAAAATATGAGAACTTAAGATTAAAAAATAGAAAACATTCCAAAAAGAAAAAATAAGATTATTATTTTGATTAAAAAATAACAGGCATTAAAAAAAGAAAACATAAGATTAGTATTATGACTAAAAAATAGGAATCATTCCAAAAAGAAAACATAGGAATAGGATTTTTATTAAAAAAAATAGGAGGCATTATGAGAGGAAAACAAAGGTAGAGATCCCCAACGCAAAAGATAGGATTAGGGGTTTGATTAAAAAAAATGACACATTCTTAAAACAAAACATAGTATTAGAGATTTGATTGAAAATTAGGATTTATTCTAAAAAGAAAAGAAATTATCAGGGTTTTGATTGAAGAAAAGGAGACATTCAAAAAAGAAATTATAGGTTAAGCTTTTTATTGAAAAGTGATAAATATGAGACATTCAAAAAAGTAAACATAGGATTAGGATTTGATTTAGTTTTGATTCAAAAAAAGAGACATTCTGAAAAGAAAACATTGGATTACGGTTTAAATTTAAAAATATGAGACATTTCAAAAAGTAAACATAGTATTAGGTATTTGATTAAAAAATAGGAGACATTACTGTATGAAAACATAATATTATAGTTTTGGTTCAAAAATGGGAGACATTCCAAAAAGAAAACATAGAATTATTGAAAAATGAGACATTTCACAAAGAATACACTGGGATTCTTGCTTTGCGTTCAAAAATAGAGCTATTCGAAAAAGAAAAATATATGATTAGTATTTTGATTGATATGAGATAGTATGAAAAGAAAACATAGGATTACTGTTTTGATTGAATGATAGGAGACATTTTTGAGACGAAAAAAATAGGATTACAGTTTTGAATTAAAAGTAGTAGAGATTAAGAAAAGAAAACATAGCATTTGGGTTTTGATTAAAAGATAGGAGACATTCTAAAATGAAGACATAGGATTAGAATTTTTATTCAAAAATAGGAGCCATTATAAAAATAAAACATAACATTAGGGTTTTGATTAAAAATTAACAGAAATTCCCAAAACAGAAGATAGGATTAGGGTTTTGATTAAATAAAAGATATTCCGAAGAGAAAACAAAGTATTAGGGTTCTAATTCAAAACTAAAAAATAGGACACATTCCAAAAACAAAACATAGGATTAGAGTTTCGATTAAAAAATAGTAGAGATTTAAAAAAGAAATAAAGGATTAGGTTTTTGATTGAGAAATATGAGACATTCTGAAAAGAAAACATTGGTTAGACTTTTGATTCAAAACAAATAAATAGGAGACATTGTGAAAAGAAAAAAAATTCATCAGTTTCGGGTTTTGATTAAAAGATAGGATTCATTCGGAAAAGAAATCATTAGATTCGAGGTTTTGATTCAAATATAGTAGGCATTCCAAAAAGAAAGCATAGGATTAGAATTTTGATTTAAGAATAGGAGACATTATTATAAGAAAACATAGAATTAGGGGTTTGAATGAAAAATATCAAACATTAGAATAAAAAAAAACATCAAATTAGTGTTTTCATTAAAAATGAGTCAATATTCAAAAAATGTAAACATTGTATTTGGGTTATGACTGAAAAATATGAGATATTACTATTAAAAAGTAAAATTAGGGGTTTGATTAAAAACTGAAAAATAGGGAACATTTACAAAAGAAAACATAGGAATAGGGTTTTTTTTTTAAAAATAGCTTACATTCCCAAAAGAAAACATAACATTTGGGGTTTTAATAGCATTTTAATAAAAATAAAGGACATATTCCATAAATAAAATAAGGGATTCGGGTTTTAATTCAAAATTAAAAAATAGAACATATTCCGAAAAGAACACATAGGATTAGGATTTGGATTCAAAAAGTGAAAACAGTCTGAAAAGAAAAGGAAAGAAAGGATTAGGTTTTTGATTGAAAAATAGGAGACATTTCTAAAATAAAACATAAGTTAAGGTTTTGATTCAAAACTTATAAATAGAAGATATTAAGAAAAGAAAACGTAGGATACAGATTTTGATTGAAAGGTAGGAGGCATTCCGAAAAAGAACACATAGTATATGAGAGTTTTGATTCAAATATAGTAGGCATTCCAAAAAGAAAACATAGTATTATGGTTTTTATTGAAAAATAAGAGGCATTACTATAAAAAAACATTAGATTAAGATTTTTATTGAAAAAAATGTGGCAGCACAATACGAAAACATAGGATAAGTATTTTGAATGAAAAATAGGAGATGTTACTATAAGAAAATATAGGATTAGGGTTTCCACACAAAAATAGTTGATATTCTAAAAAGGAAAAAACATAGGATTAGTGTTTTGATTGAAAAAATGTGATACATTTCGAAAAGAAAACAGAGGATTAATCTTTTGATTCCAAAGTAATAGATATTACTAAAATAAAACATCGGAGTAGGGTTTTTATTAAAAGCCAAAATATGGGGGACATTTCATTAAAACAAATAGGATTATGGCTTTTATTCAAAATTGGAGATATTCAAAAAAGAAAACTTAGAATTAGTGTTTTGATCGAAAAATAGGAGGTATTTTAAAATGAAAACATAGGATTAAGGTTTTGATTGATAATATGAGACATTACTATACAAAAACATACGATTAGGGCTTTGAATAAAAATAGGAGACATTACTATAAGAAAACATATGATTAGGGTTTTGATTCAAAGATAGTTCATATTCCAAAAATAAAACATAGGATTATGGTATTGATTCAAATATAGTAGCCATTCGAAAAAAAACATAGGATTAGGATTTTTATTGAAAAATAAAGACACTGTTATAAGATAACATAGGATAACGGTTTTGATTAGAAAATAGTTGACATTTCGAAAATAAAACATAGGATTAGTGTTTTGATTAAAAAATAGTAGACATTCTGACAATATCCCCTTGTTTATATCCCGCAAGTGCACGGGCTTGTCGAAGTAATAATCCCGGGTGAGTGGGGTCGAATCCACAGGGGAAATGAGGGTGAAGAGAAACGATAATCCTTTTAAAAGGACTCGCGCCTCTTGGAGTTTTGTACATCCGCACGGGTGTGCGGAAATTACCCACGGCAGTGCGTATCCCGAAGAAAGCCTCACAGGGGCAGATGCACACTCCTCTGTACTCTCAAGAAAACACTCACTATCTCTGAACTCAAAAACATGGGTGTGTGGAAAATACCAACACACTTGCACCCGACCCACAGGGGCTGTCGCACGCCCCTGTGGCTTCTCTGTCCACCCGAGAAGAATCGCTAAGTGTTTCACATACCCGGATGGAAATCCCGCACTTGCGTGGGCATTCACAAGCTTAACTCACAGGGGCAAGCGCACGCCCTTGTATCTTCTCGGGATGGAGAGAGCTCCTCTGCAGAGATTCGCACGGGCGTGCGAAAATTACCCACACCGGTGCGATTTTCACAAGGTCGCCCACTGGGGCGAGTCCACATCCCTGTGTGCTCTCGGGATAAATTGCCAATCTCTGTAGGAATTCACACGCCAGTGTGGAAATTAACCATGGGCGTACGAGAATCACATGGTCATTTACAGGGGCGAGTCCATGTCCCTGTGCCTTCTCTGGATGAGCTCGCAATGCAAACACACGGGCGTGTGGAAATTTAACACGCCCGTACGTTTTCTATGGATGACTTAGAAAATTCTGCAAGCTCTGTAGAAAATTTCTGAACATGTTTACACACTCAGAGCCTGCCCCAATATGCAATTTATACCAGTAAAAAACATGAGAAGAAGCTCAAACAACCAAAACTTTGCCAAATTCACATGAAAACACACGATGAACTTGAAACCCCACAATAAAATCACAGAAGAAATATATAAAAATCAAGACACCAACACTCAACACTTTATTCATGCACACACTAAACTACTTAACTACGAAAACAGTAAACACTTGGGTTGCCTCCCAAGAAGCGCTTGTTTAACGTCACTCAACTTGACGTACCTTCTCTTACCTCACGGGGTCTCATAGATGAAGGTTGCCCTCTTACCCATGGCTTCAAAACATGGTGAGTAAAGTCTCTTGAAGGTAGAGGGAGAATTATAAGGCTTAGGACAACCTAGCAATGGTTTATCAAACTTCTTCGGTTCACGTACATCTCCAACACCCTTGGAGCGTTTCCAGTGGCGTCTCCTAGCTCTCTTCATCTTCCGGAGCCCCTTCTACAAGACCATCGGGGCAGATGGTACTCCTTCCGTCGAACGAAGCATCGTTACTTCTTCATTATCCTCCTCTTGGTCGAACAAGCCCTCGTATGGATCCGGATTGAACATTTCCTACATGTACTCATCAACAATCTCATCAATAGCATCTAGAAAATATAAAGTATCATCGAAATCAAGAGAATGCCGCATGGCTTTAGCAAGGCGGTATGTGAGCTTGTCATCTCCAACTCTCAAAGTTAGCTCTCCACCGTCCATGTCAATCAATTCCTTGGAAGTCCACAAAAACGGCCTCCCAAGTATCAAGGGTACATCCGCATCCTCATCGACGTCTAGCACTACGAAGTCAACCGGAAAAATGTACTTGTCCACCTTGGCAATCACGTTTTCGATGATGCCCCTCGGATGTCTCACCGTTCGATCCGCCAATTACAAAGTCATCCGAGTAGGCCTAGGCTCGCCCAAGCCTAGATTTTGAAAGAAAGTGTATGGCATGACGTTAATACTAGCCCATAAGTCTGCCAATACCATTTCTTCACCCAAATTGCCAATGTTACATGGAATGATGAAGCTTCCCGGGTCATTCTTCTTGTTCACCATGTTCTTTTGCAAAACCGCCGAGCGAGATGCATCCAAAATCACTGACGCACTCTCCTCTAATTTCCTTGTGTTGGTCAACAAGTCTTTCAAGAATTTTGCATACTTAGGCATTTGAGCAAATGCCTCAACAAAAGGAATATTGATGTGGAGTTGTTTGAACAAGCTGAGGAACTTCTTGAACTGTTCAACCCCTTAGTCATTCTTTAATTTAGAGGGATAAGGGATTCTTGGCTTCAAAGGTTTGGGTACCACATCCTTCTCTTTGCTTGTTCCCTTCTCAACCTCTATAACCTCGGGTGCATCTTCATTTGGCTTCTGGCACAGAAGCTTACCATCAACCTCACAACCACTTCTCAAAGTGATCACCTTCACATGTTCTCTAGGGTTGGTCTCGGTGTTACTCGGTGATAAGGTCCCCTTGCTTATATCCCGCAAGTGCACGGGCTTGTCGAAGTTATAATCCTGGGTGAGCGGGGTCGAATCCACAGGGAGTAGGGAGTGAAAATACTTAATTTGATTCTTAGCTATGTGGAATATCAATAGTGATAAGTGTCAAATTGATTCAATTCTCAACAATAAAAACAACAAGTGAAAGAGCAAAAGTAAGAAGAGGGTAAGGCAATCGATAAAGAATGGGGTACTCGGATAATGCTTCACCTAGGATGATCGCTTCAAGTGCAAGAACTCTCTATTATGCTTCCTAATTAATGCAATGGTGAGTCGTGGAAATCCTTACATATATAGTCCCAAATCTAAGATCAACTATGCCTAACTCTATACATGTCCCCTGAGGAGAAATCAAACAATCTCAACACCTCACACTCGCATAGAGTTGCAATGAGCTCTAGGGATTCCAAGTGATAAATCTCTTCCTAAATATAGACCTACCCCTTTGGTCCAGGTGGAAGGTCCCTCGCCACAATTAAGCCATAGATACTAAGATCCTCTCAACGCATCACTCCATTGCACGCACAACTAGGCCCCAGCGGAGGTTTATCCCTTAGACCATTCACTCCATTATAGCCCCAAAGAACTCGAGGAACGGAGGTAGAATCTATCACGTCGGAGGGGAAAGGGGACGCTCCTGTACCTCTCGACTCACCCTCTCAACCCTCTCCAACCTAGATTTGTCTAACGCTAGTGGTGTGTCACTCACTCATAAGGTTACCAACAAGAACTCTCAACCCTAGTGTCACTCTAGGGGAAATGTTTATACAATCAAGCATTGAAGGTTGGAACTCACAATAAACATCAATTTATTGAAAGCATAATAAAGAAGTTCAATGAAACGAATACATCCTGGGGTTCACAATCATCCAAGTACCCACTAGGGGTTTAGCTCTCCATGGACCTTAGTACAGTCAAATAAATCGAATGTAAAAGTAATGAATCCATAAAGAAACCCCCTCGATGGTCGTGTCGATGGTCTTGTGGAAAGTCCTCTACTCATCGTCCCAAGAGATTCCTTCGTCCGGTATGAGGATGCGCCTCGATGGAAGCTCTCCTACGAACCTTCTTCCTAATGGAATCACGATGTCGAGTCTGTAGAACCTCTCCAAAACCTTGGCCAATACCCATCGAAACCCTAGCGAAGCTCTCTCCTACAGTTGGGGAAAAGATGGAGAAAAAGAATAGCAAAAATCGGGGTCTGAATCGGCTTTAAATTTAGGGTCGGATCGGAGCAACTCCCACGGGCGTGAGTCGATAGCAGCGCCCGTGCGAGGATTTCCACAGCGGCGTGGATACTTTCCACACGCCCGTGTGGATTCTGCTTTCTCGATTTCTCTGCGGTTGTGAGCAGTGTTACTACGTAATTGCTGCATTGTTCTTTGCGGTGCTGAGTAGCAGCGGGCACTGCGTTCACGCTCCCGATTAACTTCCCAATTCCATACTTTCCAATTCCCAATTCCATACTTTCATCAGGGTAACGCAAACGGGCACACCTTCATTTCATGAATCACTTGCTTCTTCAATAATGTACATGTTGGCGGGGCTCTTGTTCTTATATGCATAAGTCGAGAATGCTCGGCGTGGTCGCCTTTTATGCTCCTCCAAATAGATGTGCTCACTCGAATGCGAGGAGGTTGACACACTCTAGCATCTCACACCTGACCTATGACTTCGCGTTTGAACCTTAACAAGATCTCCTCCAAAATAGGTGCATTATGATCCACATTGGCCCATTTCCTTCATACTCGGCCCTCACAACCCTACCTGCATAAAAAGTAACATAAAAACACACATATTAATGTAGAAAACTGAGGAAAGTAATGCTCAACATAAGGAATGAACGCCTCAGCATTCATATCACACAAGCACTTATCAAACTCCCCACTATAGCTTTTTGCTTGTCCTCGAAAGCAAACATTAAAAACGATGCGTCGCATCCGTGAAGAAAAATATTGAAAGTGCTTGGCCTTAGGTTCACCAAAGTATACAAAAGATAGCATTCTACAAGTAAGGAAATTTCAACACTAAATCACGAAAAAAATCAATGCTCTAGCTAAAAACAAGAACCAAAAAGGGTAACAAACCCGAATTTCGTGTAAGTGTGTGAACTCACTCAAAACACCCCAAGTTATAGTCCTCAAAGTTCTAAGTGCAAAGGGACTTGTTATCTACACAAGTGATAAAAATTTTAAAAAGATGGTAGTAGCTTTACACATCCTCTAAGGTAGCCTTTTCCAAGCGGCCGCTAAGGTGGCTTTTCACACTTTCGAGGTGGTAGCTCTTTCTACCCGAGTGGTAGCTTTCACTCATCCTATGAGATAGCTCTTTCTCTCATTAGGGCATAACTAGTATCCGACTTGTGAGAGTAGCTTCATACTACTTCATAGGTGGTAGCTCTTTCCGCCCAACAATTCAAAATAAACAATAAAAACTATTTTTGTTCCTTATTTTCATTTTTCATTTTTTACTTTTTATTTTTATAATTTTAGCTACAAGAAAATAAACCTAACTCAGTCCCTTTAACATCGAACATGAGTTTCCAATAGAGTTCAAAGAGTGAGTAGTTCACTAAGTGTAAATCGGGCAAAAATTCCTAAAAATTCAAGCAAGAACTAGAGCATGAAAACATTCAATGTTAACAATTTTCCTAAACTTAAGAATACAATCATTGCAACTACGGTGAACCACCATTGGCTATGTGAGCATATATCAATCAAGAACAATAGAAATGATGTGTGCACTATGAAACTCCCCCCCACACTTAAGTTGTACATTGTCCTCATTGTACACATGCAAGCTCACTCATAATGTATATCAATGAAAAATATATGTGGGAGAAGCAATCAAAAAACAATACTCCCACGACTCCTAGTGTTGCGTTTGATGGAGCTAATTCATTGGGAGTAGTGTTCCAGCGGGTTGTGAAGCCCCACCTGCCAGAGTGCCAAAAGCACCTTGGCCGTGCCCATGACTAAGTCTCAATTTCCAAGAAGACAAGACCATCTGCATGCATACACGAGGGGTTCAGTGAAGCTCAAGAAAAACAAAAATAACACGAGTGTATAAAAGATGAAGCAATGAATACAACTCGATAATGTAAAAATAACATAAAAATCGAAGGAAAGTCCTTTTCACGAGTGAACAAGTCTAAAACATAAGAAAATAAGATAAAGTAAAATGCGTGAAAGTAAAAGAGGAAGAAGTCAAGTGTCTGGCTTTGCCGCTCGGGAGCTCTCTGCTGTCAACTGGAAGTGAAGCTACATGGTGGGTCCTCCCGGTCTTTGGGGGATGACGGGTCTGAAGGGTCCTCGGTACGTAGGGACAAATGATGAGGCAACCTCTCGCTCTAGGATCTGCTGTAAAATGTCAAAATGTGCCATGAATTCTATATACTGAGTGGTTTGCGTAGCCCTAATCTCGGCAACCTTGGCTTGGACCACTCCTATAGCATTCTCGAGCCTCTCAAAGCGATCATTGGCTCGAGAAGGTGAAAACATACTGCACTGGGGTGGTTCCTCTGCCACCGGAGGTGCCCTCGGTCTCCATCAATGCTGGGTCGAGGCTCGATCGTCGGCGAGATGCTCGGCAGTCATCACCCCTCATCCTCGCCTACCTCGGGCTGGTAGAACTAACGTAAAAACCCCGTCCGAACCATGCGGACCATGCCCATCAACCGCGCATCGTCTCCCAGACCTAGAGGAGCGGGTACACCTCGTCTTCTCGACCCTCGAATCGAATCCAAGAGACCCATGCCCATGATAATCTCAGTAATGTATGGGCTCGAGAAGATCACTCCATGCCTAGCATATCGCATCCGATGTCCGATGTAATCAGCCGGGATGTGCCCTAAGTGGATCGATGCACGCTCTACCATCGAGTACAAATACAACAACTCGCCCGACTCGTAGAACACGATCTGTCACTACGACCATTCACCGACCTACTCATGATGGCGTGCAAATATCTCGTATGCGGTCGGGAAAGGCACGCTGACCTTTGACACCCCGGGTTTCAGATCGGCCTTGACCACATAGCACTCTATAAGCTCTTTGCGGGGTCAAGGTTCCAGGATAATCAGTAAGCAACTATGCATACTCCTTTGTTTCTGTGGATGCCTCCTCGTATAAACCAAGTAATATGGAAAATTGCGTAATGCTTAAGCTATGATGGTGTCCAAATACTCTGAACTGAACGGTGCCTAAACTGTCGAAGCTCGCATATGTTCTATCAAACTCGAACGAGGAGAGCACCTCCAATGTAAATGCTCGGATGGCTGGCTCTCTAATCGTCAATAACTACCGCCAACCACCATCTGAAACAAGATCCTCAACCTCCTCAGTGAACCCATCTCCCTGCTGAAGATCTCGCAGTATTGTCGTGTCCTGGAATTGAGTCTATCCGAAACGGAGTCTCGATAAGCGCTCATAACGGACCTGATGTTCGAGAATCACAAATCGCATGTCCTCAGCTTCAGGGGATGACTCACGTGGCCTCTTATCAGCTTGTTTCTTTGACCTAGGTGCCATGATCTGTAAAATTTTAAACAAAATTGGTCAACCAAGTCGATAAAATAATATTGCAGAAATCCACAAGGTCGTTTGGAATTTCTGCACGCCCGTGTGGATCCACGGGGCGTGACAACCGCACGACCAAGCATCATCAATCCAAAAATACTACTCAATAATATCTCTAACTTTGTTCTAAATGTAATTCATTGTTCTAATTAAAGAAACGAGGCATTATTAACCAGATTAATCAATAGAAATTATGAATTGATGAAGAAGATGATGAAAAAGGATTTACCGATGAGGAAGAGTTTGAAAATGAAGAGCCGGCCGGAAAACTTCGCTAAAATCCGGTGCCATGGACTCGGAGTATGTTGTGAGGATGTTTTCGAGTGAGAAGGAGTCGTGAAGAAGGAGAGAAATCATCCCCTTTTTAAACAAAACTCGTGACTTCGGCGTTACGTGCATTCACAGGCGTAGAAAATACCCCACGCCTGCGTGCGCTAGACCCACAGGCAAGACTGCGCCCAGTGGCTTCCCCGGGTCATCCGAGAAAAATATCAAGTCTAACACACGTCAGTGGAAATTCCCCCACTAGTGTGGTCATTCACATGCCCTCAACTCACGTGGCGCGCAGCCCTTGTGTTTTCTAGGGATGGAGGGAGCAACCTGCGAGTTTCGCATGGGCGTGCGGAAATTACCCACGCCTCGCGTTGTTCACTAAAGGTTGCCCACATGGGCGAGTCCACTCCCAGTGTGCTCTCGGGAACCGCCCAACTCTGCAGAATTCACTGCCCAGTGCGAAATTACCCACGGGCGTGCGCCGCTAGGTGGTCATCCACGAGGCAGCCCTTGCGCCCCACATGCCTTCTCTGGATGAGCTCACGGTGAACATACAAGGCGTGTGGAAATTCCACACGCCCATGTGTTTTCTCTAGATGACTTAGAAAAACCTACGAGCTCTCAGAATTAATCAAAACATGTCCACACACATCAAAGCCCCTGCCTATTATGCAAAAATTTACGGGAGAAAAACACAATATAAAAACTCAAACGACCAAACTTCACGCAACTCACAACAAAAACCAACAATGAATTCTTTTTAAAGATCCACAATAAAATCGCTAGACAAGCACTCAAAAATTGAAACACCAACACTTAACAATTTATTCATGCAAGCAAACTAAACTAAAAAGGCACGAAAACGATAAACACTTGGTTTGCCTCCCAAGAAGCGCTTGTTTAACGTCACTAAGCTTGACGTATCTTTTCTTACCTCACGGGGTTCATGAATGAAGGTTGCCCTCTTACCCATAACTTGAAAGCATGATGAGCAAAGTCTCTTGAGGGTAGAGGGTGTACTAGCGGGCTTCGGACCACCAAGCAATTATTCGTCCAACTCCCTTGGCTCATGTACGTCTCCAACAGTCTTCGAGCCCTCTTCATTTTTGGAGCACCTTCTTCAAGATTCCCGGGGTAGATGTTTCCTCCCGATCGAACCAAGCATCGAGTACTTTCTTCATTGCTCTCTTCTTGGTCGAACAAACCATCATACATTATCTGGGTTGAACATTTCTGTATATATTCATCAACAATCTCATCGATGAGTGTCTAGAAAAATACAAAAATGTTATCAAAAATCAGAGAATGCCGCATGGCTTCACAAAGCGGCAAGTGAGCTTATCGCCTCCGACTCTCAATGTGAGCTCTCCGCCGTCCATGTCAATCAATACTTTGGAAGTCCGCAAGAACGGTCTCCCAAGAATCAAGGGTGCCTCTGCATCCTCATCGACATCTAGCACTACAAAGTCAACCGGAAAAATATATTTGTCCACCTTGACAAGCACGTCTTCAATGATGCCTCTCGGATGTCGTGCCGTTCGGTCCGCCAATTGTAAAAGTCATCCGACTAGGCCTAGGCTCACCCAAACCTAGCTTTTGGAAAAAAGTGTATGGCATGACATTGATACTCTCTCCTGAATCCGCCAATACCATTTCCTCACCTAAGTTGCCGATGTTACACGGGATAATGAAGATTCCCGGGACCTTCTTCTTGTTCGGCATGTTCTTTTGTAACACCACCGAATATGAAGCATCAAGCACCACTGAAGCACTCTCCTCCAATTTCCTCTTGTTGGTCAATAGATCTTTAAGGAACTTCGCATACTTAGGCATTTGAGCCAAAGCCTCAACAAAAGGAATGTTGATGTGGAGTTGCTTGAACAAACTCAGAACTTCTTATATTGTTCATCCCCTTGGTCATTCTTCAATCTAGAGGGATAAAGGGATTCTTGGCTTGAAAGGTGGGGTGCCACCTCTTTTCTCCCTTGCTTGTTCCCTGTGTCAACCCTCACGACCTCGGTGCGTGTTCTTTCGGTTTCTCACTCCGGAAGCCTCCCTTCAACCTCACGACCGCTTCTCAAAGAGATCGCCTTCACATGTTCTCTCGGGTTGGTTTTACGTGTTTGCTTGGTAAACTCCCATGTGGCCTTTTTGGAAATTGATTTCAATTTGCCCCACTTGATTTTCAAGGTTGTGCAAGGGAGGCGGTGTGATTGCGAAGTGTAGCCTCGGTCGATTCAAACCTTGTATTTGCCGATTGAACAAATCTAGCCAAGTGCTTCTCCAAATCCGTCATTCGAGTTTCCAAGCCGAAATTGCTTTCCACTTGAGGGGCTTGTTGTTGTTGTTGGAACCCCGATGGCCCCATGGTCTTACTGTGGTCCTTTATTACTCCATGAAAAGTTGGGATGATTCTTCCAACCTGAATAGTAAGTGTTGCTGTATGGATTCCCTTGAGATCTCATTCCATTACCTACAAAGACGACATTCTCAACTGAAGAAACATCACTAATGACGATTGGGCAATTGGATGGAGCATGTCCTCCACCATAACCGGTGCAATTGGTTACGGCCGCAACTCTATTCGAAGCTATAAGATCTAGCTTCTTACTCAAAAATCTCCACTTGGGCCGCCAATGAAGTTACCGCATCAATTTCATGGAGACCCGGCCACCTTTTTCTTCTCCTCGCGTTCCTATGGTAGCTATTTGACCCCATTTCCTCAATCAATTGACGAGCCTCTTGGGTCTTGCTACCTAAGGTACCTCCTACCGCAGCATCCAAGAGTTGTCTTGTACCTGCATTCAACCCATTGTAGAAGGTTTGAACAATCATCCACTCCAAATCCGTGTTGCGGACACTCTGCGCAGGAGTTCCTTGAACTGTTCCCATGTCTCAAATAGAGACTCCAATTCCAATTGCATAAAGGATGAGATCTCATTCCTAAGCTTGGGCTCGATTTTTACGGGAGGGAAATAACATGCTAGAAAAGCTTCTACCATCTCCTCCCATGTAGTGATTGATGCCCTAGGCAATAAGTGTAGCCACTGCTTTGCTTTCCCCTTTAAGGAAAATGGGAAGGCTCTCAATTTGATGGCATCATCCGTCACACCATTGATCTTCAGCATGTCGAACACCTCGAGGAAGCTCTCTATGTGACCTGTTTGGATCCTCATCGCTAAAACCGTTGAATTATGCGGATCGCTGCAGATATGGATGAATGCCGGCTTTAGCTCAAAATTCTGAGCTGTAATTAGGGGACGCACAATACTCGATTGTGTCCCCAACACCCGAAAGGTCCGCATAATCGGATAGTGTCCGTTGTTGCTCATTCTGCTCGCTATGTTGTCGATCCTTCTACTCCGAATCACTCTGGATTAGGTCGTTTCTTGCTGATGTTCTTTCCCTTTCCTTCGAAGTGTACGCTCAAGCTCGTGGTCTCATTCAATCAATATTGATGGATTCCCTCGGGTCATAACCCTGGAGTCGTACTCAAAGAAAAAGAAAAAGAAAATCAGAAAAATGATAGAATAAGAAGATATGGAATAGAATGTGGGGTGAAATAGCTAAGAAAACAAAGTGCAAAAGTATCTCTAAAAAGCCTAGCTCCCCGTCAACGGCGCCAAAAACTTGACAAGGTCCCTTGCTTATATCCCGTAAGTGCACGGGCTTGTCGAGTAATAATCCCGGGTGAGCGGGTCGAATCCACAGGGAGTAGGGGAGTGAAAAATACTTAATTTGATTCTTAGCTATGTGGAATATCAATAGTGATAAGTGTGAAATTGATTTAATTCTCAACAATAAAAAAACAAAAAGTCAAAAGAGCAAAAAGTAAGAAGAGGGTAAGGCAATCGATAAAGAATGGGGTACTCGGATAATGCATCACCTAGGATGATCGCTTCAAGTGGAAGAACTCTCTATTATGCTTCCTAATCAATGCAATGGTGAGTCATGGAAATCCTTACATACATAGTCCCAAATCTAAGGTCAACTATGCCTAACTCTATACATGTCTTGGAGGAGAAATCGAACAATCTCAACACCTCACACTCGCATAGAGTTGCAATAAGCTCTAGGGATTTCAAGTGATAAATCTCTTCCTAAATATAGACCTACCCCTTTGGTCTAGGTGGAAGGTCCCTAGCCACAATTAAGCCCTAGATACTAAGATCCTCTCAACGCTTCACTCAATTGCACGCGCAACTAGGCCCCAGCGGAGGTTCATCCCTTAGACCATTCACTAAATTATGGCCGCAAAGAACTCGAGGAACGGAGGTAGAGTCTATCACGTTGGGACGCTCCTGTACCACTCGACTCACCCTCTCAACCCTCTCTAACCTAGCTTTGTCTAACGCTAGTAGTGTGTCACTCACTCATAAGGTTAACAATAAGAACTCTCAACCCTAGTGTCACTCTAGGGGAAATGTTCATACAATAAAGCATTGAAGGTTGGAACTCACAATAAACATCAATTTATTGAAAGCTTAATAAAGAAGTTCAATGAAACGAATATATCCTAGGGTTCACAATCATCCAAGTACCCACTAGGGGTTTAGCTCTCCATGGAGCTTAGTACAATAAAAGAAATCGAATGTAAAAGCAATGAATCCATAAAGAAACCCCCTCGATGGTCGTGTCGATGGTCTTGTGGAAAGTCCTCTACTCGTCATCCAAGGATTCCTTCGTCCGGTATAGGATACGGCTCGATGGAAGCTCTCCTACCAACCTTTTTCCTAATGGAATCACGATGTCGGAGCCGTAGAACCTCTCCAAAACCTTGGCCAATACCCCTCGAAACCCTAGCCGAAGCTCTCTCACAAGTTGGGGAAAAGATGGAGAAAAGAATACCAAAATTGGGGCTGAATCGGCTTTAAATAGGGCTGGAATTGGGCAACTACACGGGCGTGGACAATACAAGTGCCCGTGCGGGATTTCCACACGGGCGTGGATACTTTCCACACGCCCGTGTGGATTCTCTGTTTCTCTGATTTCTCGGCCGGCTGTGAACAGTATCGCTACAGTAATTGCTACAGTGTCGCTGCAATGCTCTGATACTGCCTTCGACCTGATTAACTTCCCAATTCCATACTTTCATCGGGGTAACGAAAACGGGCACACGTTCACGTCATGAATCACTTGCTTCTTCAATGATGTGCATGTTGGCGGGGCTCTTGTTCTTATATGCATAAGTCGGAATGCTCGAGCGTGACTGCCTTTGTGCCCCTCCAAATAGATGTGCTCACTCGAATGCGAGGAGATTGACACACACTCTAGCATCTCACACTTGACCTATGTCTTCGCGTTTGAACCTTAACAAGATCTCCTCCAAAATAGGTGCATTATGATCCACATTGGCCCATTTCCTTCATACTCGGCCTCACAACCCTACCTGCGTAAAAGTAACATAAAAACACACATATTAATATAGAAATCTGAGGAAAGTAATGCTCAACATAAGGAATGAACGCTTCGCATTAATATCGCATAAGCACTTATCACTCGGCAAGCTTCCTTGTGGCCTTTCAGATAAGGACTTTGCAATTTGCCCTACTTGATTTTCAAGATTATGCAAAGAGGCGGTGTGGTTGTGAAGTGTAGCCTCAACTGATTGGAACCTTGTATTAGATAATTATACAAACCTAGTTAAGGCATTCTCCAAATCGTTCATTTGGGTCTCCAAACCTGAAACTCGGTTCTCCATGTTTGGGGCTTGCTGTTGTTGTTCGAAACTCGGTGGCTCTATGGCCTTTTGTGGACCTTGGTTGCCCCAGGAGAAATTGGGATGACTCTTCCAACCCAGATTGTAGGTATTGCTATATGGGTTTCCTTAATTTCTCATGCCATTACCCACAAAATTGACGTTCTCAACCAAAGATGCATCATCAATAGATATCGGCCAATCGGAGGGAGCATGTCCTCCATGACAACCGGTGCAAGTAATCACGGCCGCCACTCTATTCGAAGTTAGAATATCTAACTTCTTACTCAATGATTCCACTTGAGCCGCCAACGAAGTCCCCGCATCTATCTCATGGAGACCGGCCACCTTTTTCTTCTCCCTAGCATTACATTGGTAGCTGTTTAACCCCATTTCTTCAATTAATAGATGGGCAAGGTACCTCCTACTGCCGCATCCAAGAGTTGCCTTGTACTCGGATTTAAACCATTGTAAAAGGTCTGAACAATCATCCACTCCGGGAATCTGTGTTGCGGGCACTTTCTCAGGAGCTCCTTAAACCTTTCCCACGTCTCAAATAGAGACTCCAATTCCAACTATACAAAGGATAAGATATCACTCTTAAGCTTTGCGGATTTTCCTGGAGGGAAATATCAGCCAAGAAAAGCTTCTACCATCTCCTCCCATGTGGTAATTGATGCTCAAGGTAATGAGTGTAGCCACTACTTCACTCTCCCTTTCAACGAAAATGGGAAGGCTCTCAACTTTATGTCATCATCCATTACCCCATTTATCTTCAGCATATCACACACCTCAAGAAAGTTCTCTATATGACTGTTTAGATCCTCATCGGCCAAACCATTGAACTGTGCGGATTGCTGCAACATATGGATGAATGCCGCCTTCAGCTCGAAGTTTTGAGTTGTAATCGGGAGACGCACAATGCTCGATTGTGTCCGCAATACTGAATGTCTGGTATAATCGGATAATGTCCGCTGCTGCTCATTCTGTTTTGTAATGCTTTTATATTCTTCTACTTCCAAATCAGCTAGATTAGACTGTTCTTGCACAGGTTCTTTATCTTTTCTTCTAAGTGTAAATTCATGCTCGGGATCTCCTTTAATCAATATCGAAGGGTTCCCTCGGATCATAACTTGGAGCTGCACCAAAAGAAAGAAAACAAAATTAGAACGATGATAGAAAAGAAGATATGAAATAGAATGAATGAATAGCTAAGAAAACAAAGTGCAAAGTATCTTTAAAAGCCTACTCCCCGGCAACGGCGCAAAAAACTTGACACATCCGTATAAGCGTGTAAACGGCAAGTGCACGGGTGTCGAAGTAATAAGCCCAGATTAGTGGGTATCGTATCCACAAAGAGTAGGGAATAAGAACAATTAAGTTGTTTCTTAATTACGGTAGAAGATAAATAGTGATGTGTGACAAAATATGAAATAACGAAAATAAAAGAAACAAGATAGAGAGCACAAGTAAAGAAGAAGGTAAGGAAATCGATAAAGATGGGGTACTTGAATATTGATCCGCCTAGGACAATTATTTCAAGTGCAAGAACCCTCTATTATACTTCCTAATTGATGCAACTATGAGTGGTGGAAATCCTTAATTATAAGATCCCAAATTAAGGTCAACCATGCATAACTTTATACATGTCCTGGAGGAGAGATTAAATAACCTCTCAACCTAGCACTCGCATAGAATTGCAATGAGCTCTAGGGACTCCAAGTGATAAACCCTATTCCTGTGTATAGATCTACCCCTTTGGTCCAGGTGGAAGATCCCTAACGACAATTAAGCCCTAGGTGCTAAAATCACTTCAACGCTTCACTACGTTGCACTCGCAACTAAACCCCAGCGGAAGGTCTTCCCTTAGCCCATTCACTCTACTATGGCCGCAAAGAACTCTTAGAACGTAGAGGCAGGATAGATCACACAGGAGGGATAGATTACCCTCTCAACCCTCTCCAATCTAGCTTTGTCTAACTCTCATGGTGTGTCACTCACTCACAAGAGTTACGAACAAGAACTCTCAACCCTAGTGTCACTCTAGGGGAGTATTCATACAATCAAGTCTCCAAGATTGGAACTCACAAAAACATCGATTAATTGAAAGCATAATAAAGGAATTCAATGGAACGAAAAAATCCTAGGGTTCACAAATACCCAAGTACCCAATATGGGCTTAGCTCTCCATGGAGCTAGATACAATCAATGAAATCAAATATAAAAACAAAGCATCCATAGGAAACCCCCTCGTTAGACATAGCGATGGTCTTGTAGAGAGTCCTCTACTCGTCGCAAGGGTCCCTTTGTCCGGCCTAGGATACACCTCGCTGGATCGGTGCCGACGAAAGCTCTCCCACTAACCTTCTTCCAAATGGCACGCGATGTTGGAGCTGTAGAACCTCTCCAAAGCCCTAGCCAACAGCTATTTAACCCTAGCCACCGCACTCTCTCAAGTTGGGAAAAAGATGGAGAAAAGAATGCTGAAATTGGAGTTGAAATCGGCTTTTAAAGGGCTGGAATCGGGAATCCACACGCCCGTTTGGGCGCCCCTATGGATTTTGCACAGGGGCGTGCAGAATTTCCATATGCCCGTGTGGATTCTCTGTTTTCCTGTTTTCCCAGACGGCTGTGAACAGTGCTACTGCAATATTTTGCTACATTTTTCCTACAGTACCCTACCACAGTACTGGTCCGAAATACTCCCGAATCCTTGCTTTCATCGAGGTAATGCAACCAGGCTCATATTTACATCATCGATCACTTTGTTTCTTCAGTAATGGACATGTGTGCACTATGAAACTCCTCCCACCCCCACCCCACACTTAAGATGTACATTGTCCCCAACGTACACATGCAAGCTCACACATAATGGATATCAATCAAGAACAAATGTGGGAGAAGAAATCAAAATAATACTCCCCTGACGCCTAATGTTGCATTTGATGGAGCTAAATCCTTGGGAGTAATGTTCCAACGGGTTGTGAAGCTCACATGGCCAAGTGCCAAAATGCAATGGCCGTGTCCATGACAAGTTCTTAATTCCCATGTTGACAAGACCATCTCCACTCATACACGAGGGGGTTCAGTGAAGCTCAATAAAACAAAAACAATAACTCGAGTATATAAAAGATAAAGCAATGAATACAACTCGAGACAACAAAATGAAAATAAACTTAGAAGGAATGTCCTTTATGAAAATACATGTCCAAAATGGAATTCAAAAAGTAATAAGACAAAAGAAATTAAATCAAGTATCGGTGTCGCGCTCTGGCTCCTCTGCTGTTGCGGGTGCTAGATCAAAGAGTACTGGTGAAGATGGTGATGGTGATGCTGGAGGGGCCTGATGAGTCCTCGTCCGCAAGACAAATGATGAGGTGATGTCACACTCTAAAATCTACTGTAACATGTCAAAATGTGCCATGAACTCTGTATACTATGTGGCATGTGCAGCCCGAATCTCAGCAATCTCTACTCGGACGTCAGCAACCTTTGTCCGTATCACCCCCACAGCACTCTCAAGCCTCTCAAAGTGATCATGGGCTCGAGATGGTGAAGACATGCATACTAGGGGTGGGTCCTCTGGCACCAGAGGTACCTCGGTCTTCATCAGTGCTGGCTGAGGCTCGGGAGTAGGCTAAGAAGCCTCGGGATCATCACCATCTTCCTCAGCTATCTCTGGCTGATAGCACCAAAGCATAAACTCCCGTCTGAACCTTGCGAACCATACCCATCAATCTCATCATCTCTAGGCTAAGGGGCATAGGTGTACTCATCTTCTTGGCCCCGCAAATGACATCGAAGAGACCCATGCCCAAAACTAGTCTTGTAATGTAGGAGCCTAAGAAGATCGCTCCCAATTTGGCATACTTTCCCTGATGTCGAATGTTTTCTATGATGATGTGCCCTAGATGAATCGGTATGCGCTACCCTATCAAGAACAAGTACATAAGCTCTTGCTGGCTCAGAACGGCAGTGCTATCACCACGGCTATTCACTGACTTGCTCAGAATGGTGTGTAAATATCGGTATGCAGGCCAGGAAAGGCACATGGCCTTGTATCACGGCCTGGCACGATGGGAGCCGGTATGGAGCGCCAAGAAGCATGACATTGTGTCATGACCGAGAGGGAAGAGAGGTTCTCTTCCTAATTTAGAAGATTTTCTAAGTATTTTGATGAATAATATCATGTAAACTTAAGAGTCTTCTAGAAGGTTCATGAGAAAACATGAACTTAGTAGAGTCTTCTAGATAAGTCTAAAAATATGAAGAGTTGTCTTTGTATGTATAGTAATCTAGAGTCTTCTCCATCATCCTAGAAAAGGGAAGTTTCTAGGAAGGAGGGAGAAACCTAGATATTTCTTGGATTTGTATAGAGTAATATAGAATACTCTAGAAGGATATTATGGGCCATTTGAGCAAATAGATCTCGGCCGTCCATTAGGGCAACCTTGGCCTATAAATAGCCAAGGGGTCTTCATTTGTAATCAGCAAGTTTTCCAAGTTATAATTCAAGAGATCTTTTTCCTCACAAGGTTTCTTGAGGTTCTCATCATTTCAAGCCTCCAAAGTTCGTATTTTTGCCAAGTCATTGGAGAAGGCTGACTTGATCTAGGATCAAGTGATCAAGTGCCGCACGCTACATCAGTGAGGACTCTAAGTGCGTGACACTTGGACACCCCTGACTTATATTGGCCCTAACCACACAACGCTCGGTAAGCCCTCTGCGGGGTCAACGCTCTAGGGTAATCTGTCGATAACTAGGAATACTCCTTGGTGTCTGTAAATGCCTCCTCATACAAGGCAAGCCGAATTGAAAACTGAGTGATGCTCATGCTATGGTAATGTCCAAATGCTCTAAACTGAACGTGTTAAGGCTGTCGAATCTCGCATAAGATCTATCGAACTCGAATGACGATAAGACCTCAAGTGTAAGCTCACGAATGGCTACCTCCCTAATCAACAATAATTACTTCCATCCACCCATAGAAACGAGATCCTCGACCTCATCTATAAACTATCTCCCTGCTTTAAATGAGCCTGTTAGAACCGAAGTCTCGATAGACGCTCAAAATGAGCCTTATGCTCGGGGATAGGGACTCTCATGCTCTTGGCCTCGGAGGATGACTCATGCGGCCATTTCATTGCTTGTTTCTTTGACCGAGGTGCCATAATCTACAAAATTTGCAAGAAAATCGATCAAACTAGTTAATTAAGTAATGCTGTAGAAAACCACATGGTCGTGTGGAATTTCCGCACACCCGTGTGGATCCATGGGGCGGGAAAAACGCATGGTTGCGCCTCAAAAATAAAAATATACACCATTAACTAGCTTCTAACTTTGTTCTAACATGCATAATCATTCTAATTGTAGAAAGAAAAAATTATTAACTAGTTTCATCGATTAAAATTAAGAATTAGTGAAGAAAACAAAAGATAGGGCTTACCGACGAGTTGAGATTAAAAACCTTGAATCGGTTTGAAATCCAAGTAAAATTCCTTCCAAATCGGCAATGTGAGGTTGGGAAATGATGTGAGAGTGCTCTCAGATGAATGGAGAATGTTAGAATGAAGAGGAACAATGATCCTTTAAAAGGAACTCGCGCCTCTTGTCATTTTGTACATCCGGACGGGCGCACAAAAATTACCCACGCCCATGTACCTCCCCAGGGGAGAGCAACAAGGCAGATGCGTGCCCCTCTGAGCTCTCGGGATATTACTTAATCTCTTTGAATGCAACCACACGGGCGTGTAGAAAAATACCCACACCCCTGTGGGTTCTCTGTCCAAGCGAGAAAAATCGCTAAGTGTTTCGTACGCCAGCACAAAAATTTTGCACGGCCGTGCGGAAATTACCCATGCCCGTGCGTTTTTCACATGTTCACCCACAGGGACGAGTCCACGCTCCTGTGTGCTCTCAGTATAAGTTGCGAAGTCTCTGCGAGAAAATGCATGCTGATAAGTGCTTGTGCGATACGAATGCGAAACGTTTATTCCTTATGTTGAGCATTACTTTTCTCGGGTTTTTACAGTAATATGTGTGTTTTTATGTTACTTTTATGCAGGTAGGGTTGTGAGGCCGAGTATATACAAAATAGGCCAATGTGGATCATAATGCACCAATTTTGGAGGAAATCTTACTAAGGTTCAAAAGCGAAGACATAGGTCAGGTGTGAGATGCTAGAGTGTGTGCCAACCTCGTCTTATTTGAGTGGGCACATCCATTTGGAGGGGCACAAAGGCAGTCACATTCGAGCATTCTGACTTATGCACACAAGAATAAGAGCTGCACCAACGTGTACATCATTGAAGAAGCAAGTGATCCACGATGTGAACGTGTGCCCGTTGCGTTACTCCGATGAAAGTATGGAATTGGGAAGCTATTCAGGGTGGACTGTAGCAGAACAGTGTAACAACACTGTAGCATATACTGTAGCAGCACTGCTCACAGCCGGCTGAGAAACCAGAGAAACAGAGAATCCACACGGGCGTGTGGAAATTATCCACGCCCATGTCAAAATTCCGCACGGGCACGTGGAGCATCCACGCCCGTGTAGTCGCTCGATTCCAGCCCTATTTAAAGCCGATTTAGCCCCGATTTTGGTGTTCTTTTCTCCATCTTTTCCCCAATTTGAGAGAGGGCTTCGGCTAGGGTTTCGAGGGGTATTGGCCAAGGTTTTGGAAAGGTTCTATGGCTCTGACATCGTTAATCCTTAAGAAAAAGGTTGGTAGGGGAGCTTCCTTCGAGGCGTATCCTATACCGGACGAGGGAATCCTTGGAAGACGAGTAGAGGACTTTCCACAAGACCATTGACACAACTATCGAGGGGGTTTCTTTATGGATTCATTGCTTTTACATTCTTTTTCTTTGATTGTACTTAGCTCCATGGAGAGCTAAACCCCTAGTGGGTACTCGGGTATTATGAACCCTAGGATGTATTTGTTTTCTTTGAATCTCTTTATTATCCTTTCAATAAATTGATGTTTATTGTGAGCTCCAACCTTGAATGCTTGATTGTATGAACATTTCCCATAGAGTGACACTAGGGTTGAGAGTTCTTGTTGGTAACCTTGTGAGTGAGTGACACACCACGAGCGTTAGACAAAGCTAGGTTGGAGAGGGTTGAGAGGGTGAGTCGAGAGGTACAGGAGCATCCCCTTTTCGCTTCGGCGTGATAGATTCTATCTCCATTCCTCGAGTTCTTTGCGGCCATAATAGAGTGAAGCGTTGAGGTGATCTTAGTATCTAGGGCTCAATTATGGTTAGGGACCTTCCACCTGGACCAAAGGGTTAGGTCTATAATTAGGAAGAGATTTATCACTTGGAATCCCTAGAGCTCATTGCAACTCTATACGAGTGCGAGGTGTTGAGATTGTTCGATTTCTCCTCCGGGACATCTATAGAGTTAGGCATAGTTGACCTTAGATTTGGGACTATGTAATTAAGGATTTCCATGACTCACCATTGCATTGATTAGGAAGCATAATAGAGGGTTCTTGCACTTGAAACAATTATCCTAGGTGGAGCATTATCCGGGTACCCCATCTTTATCGATTGCCTTACCCCCCTTCTTTACTTTTGCTCTCTTACTTGTTGCTTTTACTGTTAAGAATTGAATCATTGTCACACTCATTATCATTGATCTTTTACATAGCTAAGAATCGAATTAAGTATTTTTATTCCCTACTCCCTGTGGATTCGATACCCGCTCACCCGAGATTATTACTTCGACAAACCCGTGCACTTGCGGGATATACGCAAGGGGACCTTGTCACATGCCCATGCGGAAATTACCCACGGGCGTGGGAAAGTTACGAGGTCGCTCACAGGGGCGCGTCCACGCCCTTGTGTCTTCTCTGGATGAGCTCACAGTACAAATCCACGGGAACATGTTTACACACTCAGTACAAATCCCGTGCGTTTTGTCTGGATGCCTTAAAAATCATTTAGGCTTTGCAGAAAATTCGTAAACATGTTTACACACTCAGAGCCTGCCCTATTATGCAAACTATAGCAATGAAAAACATGAGAAACTAGCTCAAGCGGCCAAAACTTCACCAAATCCATATAAAAGCACACGATAACATTAAAAACCCACAATAAAACACAGCAAAAGCATTTAAAAATCAAGACACCAATACTCAACACTTTATTCGTGCAAACACTAGACTACAAACTAAGAAAATAGTAAACACTTGGGTTGCCTCCAAAGAAGCGCTTGTTTTACGTCACTAAGCTTGACGTACCTTATCTTACATCATGGGGGTTCATAGATTAAGGTTGCCCAATTACCCATAGCTTGAAAGCATGATGAACAAAGTCTCTTGAAGGTAGAGAGTGAATTATCGGGCTTAGGACCACCTAGCAAAGGTTCATCAAATTTGTTTGGTTCACGTGTGTCTCTAACAGCCTTTGAGCATTTCCGGTGGTGTCTCCTCGCCCACTTTATCTTTCAGAGCATCTTTTTTAGGATCCCCATAGTAGATGGTACTTCTTCAGTCGAACCAAGCACCATAACTTCTTCATTTTCCATCTCTTGGTCGAACAAACCCTCGTACGGGTCCGGATTAAACATTTCCTACATGTATTCAACATCAATTTCATTAGTAGTGTCTAGAAAATACAAAGTATCATCAAAATCAAGAGAATGCCGCATGGTTTCAGCAAGGCGGTATGTGAGCTTGTCATCTCCAACTCTCAATGTTAGCTCCTTGCCCTCTATGTCAATCAATACCTTGGAAGTTTGCAAGAATGGTCTACCAAGTATCATAGGTACATCCGCATCCTCATCGACGTCTAGCACCACAAAATCTACAGAAAAAATGTATTTATCCACCTTGACAAGCACATCTTCGATGATACCCCTCGGATGTCTCACCATTCGATCTGCCAATTGTAAAGTCATCCGAGTGGGTTTAGGCTCGCCTAAGCCTAGCTTTTGAAAGAAGGTGTTTGGCATGACGCTGATACTAGCTCCTCAGTCAGCCAATGCCATTTCCTCACCCAAATTGCCAATATTAAAAGAAATGATGAAGCTTCCTGGGTCTTTCTTCTTGTTCGGCATGTTCTTTTGCAACACCCTTGAGCAAGACGCATCTAAGATCACTGAAGCACTCTCCTCCAAATTCCTCTTGTTAGTCAACAAGTCCTTCAAGAATTTTGCATACTTAGGCATTTGGGTTAATGCCTCAACAAAAGGAATATTAATGTGGGGTTGCTTGAACAAACTCAGGAACTTCTTGTACTGTTCATCCTCTTGGTCATTCTACAATCTAGAGTGATAAGGGATTTTTAGCTTGAAAAATGGGGGTACCACCTTCTTCTCTTTGCTTGCTCTCTCCTCAACCTCTATAACCTCGGGTGAGTGTTCATTGGGTCTCTTACTCGGTAGCCTACCTTCAACCTCACGACCACTTCTCAAAGTGATCCCTTCATATACTCTCTAGGATTGGTCTTGGTATTACTCGGCAAGCTTCCTTATGGCCTTTAGATAGAGACTTCGCAGTCTGCCCCACTTGATTTTCAAGATTATGCAAAGAGGCGGTGTGGTTGCGACGTGTAGCCTCGACTGATTGAAACATTGTATCTGACGATTGCACAAACCTAGTTAAGGCCTTCTCCAAATCAGTCACTCGGGTCTCCAAACTTGAAACTCAGTTTCCCATGTTTGGGGCTTATTATTGTTGGAAACCCGGTGGCCCCATGGCCTTTTGTGGACCTTGGTTACTCCATGAAAAATTGGGATGATTCTTCCAACCCGGATTGTACGTGTTACTATATAGATTCCCTTGGTTCCTCATTGCATTACCCACAAAATTAACATTCTACACCGAAGATGCATCACCAATAGAGATCGAGCAATCGAGGGAAGCATGTCCTCCACCACACCTGGTGCAAGTAGTCATGGCCGACACTATATTCGAAGTTAGAAGATCTAACTTCTTACTCAATGATTCCACTTGAGCCGCCAATGAAGTTACTGTATCTATCTCATGCAGCCCGGCCACCTTTTTCTTCTTCCTAGCATTTCATTGGTAGCTATTTAACCCTATTTGTTCAATTAGCTGATGGGCCTCACTGGGAGTCTTGCTAACTAAGGTACCTTCTGCTGCCATATCCAAGAGTTACCTTGTACTCAGATTCAACCCGTTGTAAAAGGTCTGAACAATCATCTATTCTGGGAATCCGTGTTGCGTGCAGTTTCTCAGGAGCTCCTTGAACCTTCCCCACGTCTCAAATAGAGACTCCAATTCCGACTATATAAAGGATGAGATCTCATTATTAAGCTTTACAAATTTTGCGGAAGGGAAATAACGGGCCAGAAAAGCTTCTACCATCTCCTCCCATGTGGTAATCAATGCTCTAGGTAATGAGTGTAGCCACTTGATAAGTGCTTGTGTGTTAAGAATGCGAAGTGTTCTTTCTTTACAATGAGCATTACTTTTATCAGGTTTAAGCCCTAATACATGTGTATTTGTGTTCTTTTGTGTAGGTAGTGTTGTGAAGCTGTGTTTTAAGAAAAAGAATCCAAAAGTAGATCGCGAATGCACTATTTGATGAAATCTTGGAAGGAACAAACGCGAAGACACTAGTTGGGCTCAAAGATACATGAATGTGTACCAACCTCCATGTATTCAAGTAATTACAATGATTTGGAGGGTCACAAGGGCAGTCGCATTTGCGTATCCTTACTTGTGCATTGATAGCAAGATCTTCACCAATGAACCCAATTATTGAAAAAGCGATGCGATCTATGGCATAAACGTGTGCCCATTTATGTTGCCTCGATGAAAGTGGATTCGGGAGTATTTTTGGTAGAGTACCGTAGGAAGTTACTATAGGCACATCACTGTAGAAGTAATGTAGCATTTTACTATTCACAGTCGGCCGGAAATAAGAATTCCAAAGAATTCACACAGGCATGTGGAAATTCCACACGCCAGTTTAGAAATTATACAATGATGTTTGGAAATTCCACACACCCGTGTGGATGCCCGATTCCAGCACTTTAAAAGCCGCGATTCAGGCCCGATTTCTCTATCTTTTCCCCTATCTTTTCTTCCACCTTTCCCCATCTTTGGAGGCGCCGGCGGCTAGGGTTTGGAGTGGTTTTGGCAAGGCTTTGGAGATGTTTGATGGCCTTCAACACCGCGTTTCCTTTGGAAGAGAGCTATTGGGGGAGCTCTCGTCAGCCCCGATCCGGCGAGGTGTGCCCTAGGTTTGACGAGGGGACCATTGAAGAAGACGTGACCGATCCACAGAACCTTAGACACGAACACAAGGGGGTTTTCATTCATGGATTGCATCCCTATACTTTTGATTTCATTATCTATTGTATTTTGCTCCATGGAGAGCTAAACCTCTAGTGTGTACTTGGGTATTTGTGAACCCTAGGATGTATTCATTTCTTTGAATCTCTTTGTTATGCTTTCAATTAATTGATGTTTATTGTAAGTTCAACCTTTGAATGCTTGATTATGTGAATACTCCCCTAGAGTGACACTAGGGTTGAGAGTTCTTGTTGGTAACCTTGTGAGTGAGTGACACACCATGAGTGTTAGACAAAGCTAGGTTGGAGAGGGTTGCGAGAGTGAGTCGAAAGTACAGGAGCGTCCCCTTTTCCCTCTGATGTGTTAGATTCTACCTCCATTCCTTGAGTTCTTTGCAGCCTCAATAGAGTGAATGGTCTAAGGGATGACCTTCCACTAGGGCTTAGTTGCGGGTGCAACGGAGTGAAGCGTAGAAGTGATCTTAGTATCTAGGGCTTAATTGTGGTTAGGGACCTTCCACCTGGACCAAAGGGTTAGGTCTACAATTAGGAAGAGATTTATCACTTGGAATCACTAGAACTTATTGCAGTTCTATGCTAGTGCGAGGTTGAGTGGTTATTCAATCTCTCCTCCGGGACATGTATAGAGTTAGGCATAGTTGACCTTAGATTTGGGACTATGTAATTAAGTATTTCCACAACTCATTTGCATTGATTAGGAAGCATAATAGAGGGTTCTTGCATTTCTTATTCTTCCATCATGCTCATTTATTTTCTTTTGTCATGTCTTACTTTTTCTTGCAAGGAGTTTAAATGATGATTGATCCGCTTATTGCTCTGTATTCTCGAGTTGAAGCTCTGAGTGAAAAAGTTGATAGATTTTTTGCTTCACAACAACAAAGCATTCCTGGTTGCAACACATATCATCCAATTGAAAAGGGATACCCAAACTTCTTGTGCAATAGTGATAGACAATCTTGGGAAGCCCCTCAAGTGGAATGTCAAAAGGGTGAGAAACTCGGAGAGGATGCACTTCAGTTGCAAAGAGTATTAACTAACTTCATTGAAGCATCCGATGTCTATATCCAAAATATGTAGACCACACTAAGATGTCATGAAGCCTCCTATAAAAACCTTGAGCATCAATTAGGAGGGATACTTGACACACTCTCCAAGGAACAACAACCATTTGAGCAAGCAATTCAATTTCCTTGTAGAGATGATGTGGTAGTGAACGACAATTAAGAAGTTGGGCAAATTGAGTACATTGGTGCAGAAAATGAAAAGGGAGAAGCTGAATACCATTTTGAGATTTTGGACAGTGTGAATGAAGATTGTGCTTGTGAGCGAGAAAATTTTCAAGGGGGTTTGCTATTGTCATGTTCCTTTCAAGCTGAAAATACACAAGAAGAAGTAAATCCTAAGGTAATGGAACAAGCACCACTCATTTGGATTGATCAATTCATAAATTGCAAGAAAGAGATTTTGGGTTTGGGAGAAGATGTGGGTAGGAGATTGAAACCATCCAATGACCCACCTGTGCTAAGCTTGGATAATTCCCGACCTAAATTGTTTCCTTGGAGGCCAAAGGTAAGATGGTTGGACTCTCCAACAAATATTTCACCCCGGCAAGTAGATTATTGGTTTAAAGGAAGTAGCTATGCAATGACTAGTCGGGAGGAATACACTCTTTTCAAGCCCCCATAAGGGAAGGAAGAGGTACGTCAAGCTAAGTGACGTAAAACAAGCGCTACTTAGGAGGCACCCCAAGTTTTTAATGTTTTTCCTAGTTTTTAGTTAGTATTTGTATGAATAAGGACTTGAGTGTTGGGATCATGATTCTTAGATGTTTTCGCTGTGATTTTCTTATGGACATTGTGGTGTTATCATGTGCCTAATCATGTGTGGTGAAGAATCTTGGTCGTTTGACCGTAATTTCCGTGTTTTGTCTGGCTAAAATTGCATTATTAGGCAGACTCTAAGTGTATATTTGTGTTCCGGAATTTTCTGCAAAGCCTACAAAGTTTTCTAAGTGTCTAGAGAAAACACACGCCCGCGTGGAATTTTCGCACGGGCGTGCATTTTCGTTCAGAGCTCATCCAGAGACAGCACATGGGCGTGGACTCACCCCTGTGAGCGACCTTGTGATGGCCCACGCCCGTGTGGAATTTCTGCACGGGCGTGTGTTTCTCTGCAGAGAATTTCTACTCCATCCCGAGAAGACACAGGAGTGTGCGTCTGTCCCTGTGAATTGCCCAGTAATGATACACGGCCGTGTGGAATTATCGCACGGGCGTGTGAAACACTTAGAGAATTTTCTCGGTTGGACAGAGAAGCCAGAGGGGCGTGCGTCTGCCCCTGTGAGTCTCTCCTGGGGAGTCACACGGGTGTGGGTAATTTCCACACGCCCATGTGGATGCACAAAAACTCAAGAGCCGCGGGTTTTCTTTAAAATCTTTTTGGTTTTCTTCATCTTTACACTCCTAATCACTCAGAGAACATCCTTGCACTCTCCTAACCTCTCACCATGGTTATATAGGGTTATTACTTGAGTTTTCCAGCCATTTTCTAGTCTCTCATTCTCATTTCATCGGTAAGCTTCTCTTTCTCTTTTCTTCGCCCTATCTTTATATATTTTGCAGCACTAGCGTCATCTTCACCAGCAGCGACAACAGATGCACCAGCAATTGACACCTATACTTGAGGCGTCTTTACCTTCTCTGTTCTTATTTTTCACATTTTATTTTTTGCATTTTATTTTGGACTTCTGTGCTCAGAAAGGATCTTCCTTCTGAGTTTATCTTTTAGTTTTGTCTTGAGTTGTATTTCATTGCTCTATTTTTTTTATATACGCGAGTTGTTTTTGTTTATTGAGCTTCACTGAACCCCCTTGCGTATGCGTGCAGTTGGTCTTGTCCATATGGAAATTGAGGATTAGTCATAGACACGGTCAAGCCTTGTATGCTTCACATCCCATTGGAATTTAACTCCCAAGGATTGAGTTCCATCAAACGTACCACTAGGAGTTAGGGGAGTATTGTTTCAATTGCCCACTCCCACATGTGTTCTAAATTGTATTACTTTTATTATGCTTGAATGTGTACATTGAGGGCAATGTACATCTTAAGTGTGGGGGGGGAGTTCACATTGCACATGGTTTTTACACAAGTTTTGATTAACATACATGCTCACGTAGCTAATGGTGGTTCACCTTAGTTGCAATGATTGTATTTTTGAGTATAAGAGAATTTTTAACATTGAATGTTCTCATGCTCTAGTTCTTGCTTGATTTTTTAGGAAGTTTTGCCCGATTGACACTTGTGCACTACTCACTCTTTAAACTCTTTTGGAAACTCAAGTTTTATGTTAAAGGGACTAGTTTTAGATTTGTTTCTTATGTTATTTTGCTGAAAAAAAAATGAAAATGAAAAGAAAGAACAAAATAATTTTCTTGTTTATTTTGCATTTTGGGTGGAAAGAGCTACCACCTATGAAGTATGAAGCTACTCTCATAAGTCGGATACTAGTTATGCCCTAATGAGAGAAAGAGCTATCTCATAGGATGAGTGAAAGCTACCACTCCGTTAGAAAGAGCTACCACCTTCAAAGTGTGAAAGCCACCTTAGCGGCCGCTTGGGAAAGGGCTACCTTAGAGAATGTGTGAAGCTACTACCGTCTTTGAAATTGGTGTTGCGTTCTTGTTATAGATAAAGAAGTCCCTTATACTTAGAGCTTTGAGGAGTATACTTTGGGTTGACTTGAGTGAGTCCACACACTTTCACGATTTTGGGTTTGTTGTCCTTTTTGATTCAAGTTTTTAACTAGAGCTTCGATTTTTCATGTTTAGTGTTGAAATTTCCCTTAGTTGTCGAATGCTCACTTTGTATACTTTGGTGAACCTAAGGCCAAGCACTTCCAATATTTCCTTCATCTATGCACAAAATGTTTAATTTATGCTTGAGGACAAGCAAAAGCTTAAGTGTGGGGGAGTTTGATAATGTGTGTTAAGAATGAGAAGTGTTCCTTCTTTACAATGAGCATTACTTTTATCAGGTTTAAGCCCTAATACATCTGTATTTTTGTTCTTTTGCGCAGGTAGGGTTATGAAGTTATGTTTTAAGAAAAAGAAGCCAAAAGTATATCGTGAATGCACTATTTGATGAAATCTTGGAAGGAACAAATGCGAAGACACAAGTTGGGCTCAAAGATACGTGAATGTGTGCCAACCTCCATGTATTCAAGCAATTACAATGATTTCGAGGGGCACAAGGGCAGTCAAATTTGAAAAAGCGACGCGATCTACAACATAAATGTGTGCCCGTTTATGTTGCCTCGATGAAAAGTGGATTCTGGAATATTTTTTTGGCGGAGTACTGTAACAAAATCACTGTAGCAGTTGATGTAGTATTTTACTGTTCACAGCCGGCCGAAAATCAGAATTCCAGAGAATTCACACGGACGTTTGGAAATTCCACAGACCCGTGTGGATGCCTGATTCTAGCCCTTTAAAAGCCGCGATTTCTATATCTTTTCCCCTATCTTTTCTTCCACCTTTCCCCATCTTTGGAGGCGCCGGCGGCTTAGTTGCGGGTATAACGGAGTGAAGCGCAAAAGTGATCTTAGAATCTAGGGCTTAATTGTGGTTAGGGACCTTCCACCTGGACCAAATGGTTAGGTCTACAATTAGGAAGAGATTTATCACTTGGAATCCCTAAAACTTATTGCAAGTCTATGCTAGTGCGAGGTTGAGAGGTTATTCAATCTCTCCTCCAGGACATGTATAGAGTTAGACATAGTTGACCTTAGATTTGGGACTATGTGATTAAGGATTTCCATGACGCACTTGCATTGATTAGGAAGCATAATAGAGGGTTCTTTCACTTGAAATAATTGTCCTAGGCGGAGCAATATCCGGCTACCCCATTTATCGTCGATTCCCTTTCCTATCTTTTACTTGCGTCTCCTTTATCTTTTCGTATTTTTATTTAAATTGAGTTTGTTTCCACATCACTTTCAAAATATTTTCATTCTAGTTAAATGGCAATCTTGGTGGTTCTAAGCACTATTCCCTGAGGATTCGACTACCCTCTCACGGGGGTATTATTACTTTGACACCCGTGCACTTGCGGTTTACACGCATATTATTCCTTCAATCAATATTGAGGGGTTCCCTCGGGTCATAACCTGGTGCTGTACTGATAAGAAATAAAAAGAAGTCAGAACTACAATAGAATAAGAAGAAATGAACTAGAATGAATGAATGAATAGCTAAGAAAACAAAGTGCAAAGTATCTCTAACCGCCTACACCCCGGTAATAGCACCAAAAACATGACAACACCCTTGCATATGTCCCGCATGTGCACGGGTTTGTCGAAGTAATAAAATCCCAGATGAGTGATGTATCGTATCCATATGGATTAGTGAATAAAAACACTTAAATTGTTTCTTAAGTAAGTGAAAGATGAATAGTGATATGTGTGACAAGATGTGAAATGACAACAGTAAAATAACAAGAAAGAGAGCACAAGTAATAGAGATGGTAAGGCAATCCATATAAATGGGCTACTCGGATATTGTTCCGCTTAGGACAATCATTTCAAGTGCAAGAACCCTCTATTATACTTTCTAACTAATGTAATAATGAGTCATGGAGATCCTAAAATACATGGTCCCAAATTTAAGGTCGACCATGCCTAACTCTATACATGTCCCGGAGGAGAAATTGAATAACCTCTCAACCTCGAACTCGTATAGAATTGCAATAAGTTCTAGGGATTCCAAATGATAAATCCTTTTCCTAGATATAGACCTAACCTTTTGGTCCAGGAGGAAGGTCCCTAGCCATGATTAAGCCCTAGGTGTTAAAATCACTTCAACGTTTCACTCCGTTGCACCCGCAACTAATCCCTAGTAGAAGGTAATCCTTTAGCCCTTTCACTCTACTATGACAGCAAAGAACTTGTAGAAATGGTTGTAGAATAAATCACACCAGAGGGAAAATGGGACGATCCGCTACCTCTCGACTCATCCTCTCAACCTTCTCCAATCTTACTTTATCTAACTCTCGTGGTGTGTCACTCACTCACAAGGGTTACCAACAAGAACTCTCAACCCTAGTGTCACTCTAAGGGAGTATTCATACAATCAAGCATTGAAGACTTGAACTCAAATAAAACATTAATTAATTGAAAGCACAATAAAGAGGTTCAATTCAACGAATTATAGGCTTCACAAATACCCAAGTACCCACTAGGGGGTTTAGCTCTCCATGGAGCTAATTACAATCAATAAAATCAAATGTAAAAGCAAAGAATCCATAGAAAACTCCCTCGATAGTCATGGCGATGGTCTTGTGGAGAGTCCTCTATTCGTCCAAGGGTCCCTTTGTCTGGCCTAGGATACACAATCGCCGAATTGGTGCAGACGAAAGATCTCCCACTAACCTTCTTCCAAATAGAGCGCGATGTCAGAGCCATAGAACCTCTCTAAATCCCTAGCCAATACCTCTCAAAACCCTAGCCGAAGCCTTCTTAAGTTGAGGAAAAGATGGAGAAAAGAATGCTGAAATCGGGGCTGAAATAGGCTTTTTAAATGGTCGAATCGCTAATCCACACGCCCCGTGGTGCCCGTGTGGATTTTTCACACGGCGTCGAGTGACGCACGCCCGTGTGGATTCTCGTTTTCATTTTTTTCTTCGGCTGGTCGTGAACAATACATGATTACGATGTTTGTTGAGCTGCTCACATGCTATCGGCCCCGAGACACTCTCGAATCCATGCTTTCATTGAGGTAATGTAAACAGGCACACGATTATGTCATAGATCACTTTACTTCTTCAATAACGGACATGTTGGTGGAGATCTTACTATACATGCACAAGCCGGACTGCTTGAATGTGATTGCCCTTGTGCCCATCCAAATCGTAGTGCTATCTTTAATACGAGGAGGTTGGCACACATTCCCGCATTTTGAACCCGACTTATGTCTTTGTGTTTGAACCTTCTCAAGATTTCCTCTAATTGGTGATTTTACGATCCACATTGGCTTCTTTCTCCAATATTCGGCCTCACAACCCTATATGTATAAAAGTAACGTAAATACACACATATTAGCGTCAAAACCCGATAAAAGTAATGCTCGTCATAAGGAAAGAACACTTCGCATTCTTATCGCACAAGCACTTATCAGTGCCCCTCCAAATCATTGTAATTTCTTGAACGCATGGAGTTTGGCACACATTTACATATCCTCGAGCATAAGTTGTGTCTTCACATTTTTTCATTCCAAGATTTTATCAAATAGTGCATTAATGATCTACTTTGCCTTCTTTCTTGCATATTTGGCTTCACAACCCTAAATGCACGAAAGTAAAACGAATACACATGTATTAGCGCTAAAATCTGATAAAAGGAATGATCATCATAAGAAAAGAATACTTCTTCACATTCTTAACACACAAGAACTTATAAAACTCCTCCATCCTTAAGCTTTTGTTTGTCCCCAAGAAAAAATAAAATAGTAAAGTATGAAAGAAGGAAACATTGAAAGTGCTCGGCCTTAGGTTCACGAAAGCATGCAAGGGAAGCATTCTAAAAGTATGGGAAATTTCAAAACTAAATACGAGAAATCATTGCTCTGGCTAAAAACTCGAATAAGAAAGGACAACAAACCCAAAATCATGTAAGTGTGTGTACACTCACTCAAGTTGACCCAACTTATACTCCTTAAAGTTCTAGGTGTAAGGGGACTTATTTATCTACAACACAAAATAAGGAGATGGTAGTAGCTTCACACATCCTCTAAGGTAGCCATTTCCGAAGAGGCCGCTAAGATGGCTTTCATACTTTCGAGGTGATAGCTCTTTCTAGCGGGGTAGTAGCTTTCACTCATCCCATGAGATAGCTCTTTCTTTCATTAGGGCATAACTAGTATCTGACTTATGAGAATACCTTCATACTTCATAGGTAGTAGCTATTTCCACCCCAAATATCAAACTAAACAACATACATTTATTCAGCTAAATAACACAAGAAACAAAACTAAATAGTCCCTCAAACATCGAACATAAGTTTCCAAAAGAGTTTAATGAGCGAGTAGTGCAACAAGTGTTAATCGGGCAAAACTTCCTAGAAATTCAACTAAAAACTAGAGCATGAGAAAATTCAATGTTAAAAATTCTCCTAAACTTAAGAATACAACCAATGCAACTAAGTTGAACCGTCATTGGCTATGTGAGCATGCACAATCAAAGCAAAGGTATAAAACATGTGTAATGTGAACTCTCCGCCACACTTAAGATGTACATTGCCCTCGATGTATACATGCAAGCAAAATAAAAAGTATATCACTCAAAAATATATATGGGAGTGGGCAATTGCAACAATACTCCCCTGAACTCCTAGTAGTGCGTTTGATGAAGCTAATTCCTTGGGAGTTGAGTTCCAATGGGTTGTGAAGCACACACGGCCAAGTGTAAAGCACATTGACCCTGTCTATGACTAATCCTCAATTTCCATACTGATAAGACCATCTGCACGCATACACAAGGGGGTTTAGTGAAGCTCAACAAACAAAAATAACTCGAGTATATAAAAGTAAAGCAATGAAATACAACTTGAGATAAAAGTATAAGTTAAACTCAGAATGAAGATCATTTTCTGAGTATACAAGTCCAAATAATAATACTGAAATAAAATATGAAAACATAAAGGAAATAAAAGAAAAGTGCAACAAACATCGGTTTCATCCGTTGTCTACTCGGTTGCTGCTATTGGTGAAGATGTTGTAATAGGTGGATCGACTAGTTCTGGCATTGGTGATGGTGATGCTAGAGATGCCTAAGGGGTCCTTGGTATCATGATGAATGGTGAGGCATCATCTCGCTCTAGTAACTACTGAAGGGTGTCAAGATGTGCCATCACATCAGCATGGTGCGGGGCATGTGTAGCCCGAACTTTTGTCAGATCTGCTTGTAGCACCACTACAACACTCTCAAGCCTCTCAAATCGATCATAGGCTCGAGGTGGATAAAATATCCGAACTAGTGGGGGCTCTTGATCTGTGGCTCCAGTACTGGTTGTGAACCCTCTGCCGTGTCTCCCTCAACCTTGGCTGTCTCAGAAGAGGATATGATTATCATATACACTCTTGGTTCACATCTCCGGACCATCCCCATCAATCTAATAGCGTCTATGCCAAGTGGAGTCGGTGCGATGGCCTTCTCGGCCTCCCTGATAGCGTTTAATAATCCTATCTCCACGATAAGTCTGGTGATGTAAGGGCTTCAGAACAGAACACTGACTCTGGCATACTGGCACTGATGACGAAGATACTTGGCCACAATATGCCTCATATGAATCGGCTAGCTTTGGACCATCAAAAATAATAAAGTAGCTCTTGCCGACTCAAAACACTTATGCTATCGCCTCAGCCACTCACTGATCTACTTAGCACTGCATGTATGTATCTATAGCTCGGTCAGGACAAGCACATAGCCTTAGACACTCCTAGCTCGTACTGACCCTGTCCACATAAAATCCTATACTCTCTCTTCGAAATCAACCTGCCAGTATAATCTATCGGTAATCTCTCGTACTCCTCTATGCAGTAAAAGTCTCATCATACAACCCCATCCTGATCGAAAACTGTGTAACAATCATACTGTATTGATGTCCAAATGCTCATAACTACACGGTGTCAACACTATCGAATCAGGGATATAACTGGTCAAACTCAAAAAATGCTAGAACCTCCCATGTGGATAACCCCCACACGGGCACCATGTTAAAAGCTCAAAAATACATCGCAACTTCATTCCAAACTCACTCTAAAGCATACACAAACCATTTTAGCATAAAAACGAAGCGCATTCACTAATTTAAATCAAACAAAACCAAGTAATGGGAAAGAAATGATAGAAAGAAAGTTTACCGACAAGATGAAGATGAAAACCTTGAAAATCGGCCGGAAAACATGAGTAAACCTCTCTAAATCAACGGTGCACAGTTGGGAGATTGAGTGAGTGTGTTCTCTGGGCAATTTAGAGTGTGAAGATGAAGAAATGTGAAAAGATTTTAAAGAAAACCCATGCCTTTTGGTATTCTGTACATCCACACGGGCGTGTGACTCCACAGGAGAGCTTTACAGGGACAGAGGCATGCCCTTATGGTTTCTCAAGATGACACCCATATGCTCTGAACACAACCACACGGACGTGTGAAAATTCCACTAGGCGTGTGCCTGACCCACAAGGGCACCCACACGCCCCTGTGGCTCCTCTGTCCATCTGAAAAGTTTCTCTAAGTGTTCCACATGCCCCAATGGAAATTCCACACGGGCGTGTGGATCTTCACAGGGGTACTCACAGGGGCACTCACATGACCCTGTGTTTTCTTGGGATAGAGGACCACTTCTCTACAGAGATCCACACGGGCGTGTGGAAATTACCCACGCCCGTGTGTTTGTCACAAGATCTTCCACAGGGGCATCCGCAAGCCCCTGTGTTTTGTCGGGAAAAATCAATAAGTCTCTATAGAGGAACGCACAACCATGTGGAAATTCCCGACGGTGTGTGACCATCAACAGGCCATCCACTAGGGCAGACGCACACCCCTATGCATTCTCTGGATGAGCCCTTTGTACAGATACACGCCCGTGTGGAAATTCCACACGAATGTGTGTATTTGATAAATGTCTAAATGTATATATTTTAGTTTATATATTCGATATATTTAGTATGTATTTCTATAAGGATTGATGTTCGTTTTGTTCATAATCGTGTGTTATTTGCTTTGTAATGCACGGAAACGCCGTGGAGGACACAAAGATACAATTTGGGCGAAAAAGAGAAGAAAGCCGAGGCGTGGTCATCAGAGCGCATTCACTCGTAGCAAAAATGCTATAGTCGGAGTACTGTAGTAGTGGTACTTCAACATCGGCACTATAGCAAGATCACTGTAGCTGCCACTATAGCACCTGTAGAGTTTTCAAGTCTAGAACTATAAAATGGAGAGATTCTTAGTTCTTTATTGAGTTGTATATGTAGATGTGACCTACTCGCATGTACTAGATCTTTAATGAGCTAGAAGGGGTATTCTTATATCGATATGCCGAGAGATTGGGTGTCGTTAACCCCTCCGAATCATAAGGATACACTTAGAGCAAGTATGTCCTTATCGCGGGATTTCCCTACTCTTAATGCAATCATAGGAATGTAATTAAGGAGAGACCCTTATTGACATTTGTATGGGATTAGGGTTTAATCACGAGAGATTGTGGTTGAACTATTCATGAAATCATTCGGTTTAAATCACCCCTTGCTTCACATCGTTATCATGCATCCATATACCATGATGACCCCTCATGGGGATCCTCATCCCTAGGCCTATTTTTTATCATCGTTGCTTTTGTGATCTCCTTGCTTTCCTTGGAATTGTCATACTTGAGATCTATTTACATTCTTGCATGTATTAGAGTAGTATACCATGCTTAAGTTGTAAGGTTAGAAAATAAGTGATGGAGGAGTAATAGGTGCTCCTTAGCCCCGTGGAATATGATCCTTGGGCTTTTGCACAAAGTATTACTTGGTGACCCGGTACACTTGCAGGTGAGCAAACAATCAGTATTCTCTAGATAACTTAGAAAAGTCTGCAGGTTCTGTAAAAAATTCCTTAACATGTATACAAACTTAGAGCATGTGCTATAATCCAAAATATTCCAGAGAATCATGAAAAACATACTCAAACGACCAAGAACTTCACCACACACATTTAAGCACATGATAACACCAAATAATCCATGAGGAAATCAAAGCAATGGCATCTAAAATTTAGGACACCAAAACTCATGCTTTTATTCATGCAAACATTAACTAAAACTAGAAAAAATAGTAAAAACTTGGGTTGTCTCCCAAGAGCGCTTGTTTAACGTTGCTTAGCTTGACGTACCTTCCTTACTTAACGGGGTCCAAGAATGAAGGTTTACCTCTTACCCATGACTTGAAAGCATGATGAACATAATCTTTTTAGGTTAGAGGGGGAGTTATCGAGCATGTTACCACATGAGGGTTCATCACTCACACTCCGTTCTTGCATCTTCTTGTGGCATCTTCTTGCTTGCTTCATCTTCTGGAGCACCTTCTTCACAATCTCCGGGGTAGATGTTACATTTTGGGAGGCAACCCAAGTCCATACTATTTTTCGAGTTTTTTTAGTTTAGAACATGCATGAATAAGGCTTTAAGTGTTGGTGTCTTAATTTTACCTGCAAATTGTTGTGTTTTTCTTGTGGATCATTAATGTTATCGTGTGCTTCATTGTATGTAGCAAAGTTTCTTTGTCGTTTGAGCCTATTTTTCATGATTCTCTAGTTAATATGGCATTACATAGGCAGGCTCTATGTATATATAGATGTTTAGAAATTTTTGGTAGAGCCTGTTAATTTTTCTAGGTCATCCAGAGAAGACACACGGCCATGTGAAAATTCCACACAGGCGTGTGTTTCTGTTCAAAGCTCAACTTCTCCATCAAGAGAGGACACTGGGGCTTGTGTCTGCCCCTGTGAACGACCTTGTGACTGTCACACGCCCGTGTAGAATTCCCACACGGGCATGTGTTTCTCTACAGATGTTTAGAGCTCTATCATGAGAAGACATAGGGGCATGTGTTTGCCGCTGTGTCTAACCCTGTGCATTATACACGGGCGTGGGTAATTTTTACACTCCCCGTGTGAAATCATGTAGAGAAGACCTCTCCATCCCTAAAAGACACAAGGGTGTACGGATGCCCCTGTGAGTACCCCTGTGAAGATCCACACGCCTGTGTAGAATTTCCTCAAAGGCGTGTGGTACACTTAGAATTTTTCTTGATTGGACAGAGAAGCCACAGGGCCGTGTGGATGCCCCTGTGGGTGTGTTCAAGGAAAAAGTGTGCTATCCCAAGAGCACACAGGGGCGTGTATCTGCCCCTGTGAAGCTCCCTTGTGGAGTCACACGGGCGTTGGTAATTCCCACACAACCGTGTGGATAAACAAAACTTAGAAGGCCATAAGTTTTCTTTATAAATCCTTTGTGTCTTCTCATCTTTTCACTTGCAAACACTCAGTGAAAGAATACTTGCACTCTCCCAACCTTGCACCGTCACTTTCAAGATATTTTACTCGAGTATTCCTTGCGATTTTAAGATTTTCAACTTCATCTTTTAGGTAAACCCTCATTCTCTCTTTTCTTTGCCATTATTTGATTTTAGTCAATTTAATCTGGTAAATGTGGTTCATTTCTATGATAAAATGGCTGTTGGATGTTCAAAATGAGTTTAGACACAATTGTTAGGATGTATTTGTGGGTTTTTAGCATGTGGCTGTGGGGTTTTCACGCGCTGTAAATCCATACGGGTGTGTGGAATTTCCACACGACCGTATGGATTCCTATAGTATTATTTTGTGAGTTTATTTGATCGATTTTCTTTTCAACTCATCCAAGCCAAGGTTTAAATACATGGTGTAGGGCATGACGTTTATGCTATCCCCCGAATCCGCTAGAGCATTTTCTTGGATTCCACCTTCAACCATGCACGGGATAATGAAGCTTCCAGGATCTTTCACTTTTGTGGGAGCTTCTTTTCTAGGATGGCCGAGCAATTCCGCGTAAGCGCAACCGTGCCCTCTTCCTCCAATTTTCTCTTGTTCGTAAGGAGCTCTTTTAAAAACTTGGCATATTTTGGCATTTGAGTCAACGCTTCAACTATCGGGATGTTCAAATGGAGTTGTTTGAAAATGTTCATGAATTTTTTGAAGTGAACATCCTCCTTCTCATGCTTCAATCTGGTTGGATAAGGGATTGGAGGTTTATACTCAGATGATTTTGTTGGTCCTTGTTGTTGGAACTTGTCATTTCTTCCGTGATTTTTGTCTTCACTGTTTTCTTCAACTAGCTTGGGGTCTTCCCGGGAGGCTACCCCACTTTTCTTGACACTTGGGTCAACCTCAACCATTGTCTCCACTTGCCTCCCGCTTCTAAGAGTAATAGCCTTTAAGTGCTCCCTTGGATTGTCTTCCATGTTGCTTGGAAGACAACTCGGAGGACGTTCAGAGTGTGCCTTCGCGAGTTTCCCCAGTAGATGCTCAAGAGATTTCACAGAAGCTTGAAGGTTTCTCAAAATAGAACCTATCTCACTGAACTGTTCGGCGTACTGAGTGAGTTGAGCATTCACCTTACCAAATTGTGCATCCATGCTACTAGTTAGACTATTGAACCTGTCATTAGTACTGGGCATGAACTTAGCAAGGACCTCTTCATTAGAAAACTTCCACTCAAAGGCTGGTGGTTGAAATTGAGATCCTTGAGATGGTGTACCTCTTTGTTGTTTTTGGCCTTCGTTCCATGAAAAATTTGGGTGGTTCTTCCACCATGGATTGTAAGTTGAGCTATACGGGGTCCCTTGATTTTGTTCCCCTCCAATGTAGTCAACATTCTCAATGGATGCAACTGAGGAGCTAGCAATTGGACATTGGGCTGCATCATGCCCACCACCACAAGAGCTATAATTCATCACTAATTCTGACATCGAACTGCTGCCCATAAGAAGATCAAGCTTTTGAGTCAACACATCAACCTTCGCAGCCAAGGCATCATTGCTACTAACTTCATAAAGCCAAGCAGTCTTTTGTGTAGATCCTCTTGAGGCCCAATGTGATTCATTGCTTGCCATAGACTCAAGTAATTGCTCGGTGTCATTGGGATACTTGTTGCTAAGGGAACCACCCGTTGCGGCATCAATGAGTTGGCGAGTAGCATAATTCAGCCCATTGTAAATGATTTGTACTCGCATCCATGAAGCAAAACCATGGTGGGGGCACCTTCTAAGGAGATCCTTGAATCTCTCGTAGGCTTCAAACAATGTTTCAGACTCCCCTTGTCTAAAGGCTGAAATTTCATGCCTCAACTTTGCCGCTTTGCTTGGCTGAAAGTACCTCCCAAGGAACTTCTCAACCATATCCTTCCATGTTTTAATAGACACCGGAGACAATGATGTAAGCCAATGATAAGCTCCGTCTCTCAAACTGACTCGAAATAGTCTCAAACGGATCGCATCGTCGGACACTCCATTAATCTTCAATGTAGAGCAAATTTGGATGAACAGGGAAAGGTGGTCATGTGCATCTTCATTTGCTAGACCATTGAATTGAACAGAGTTCTGGACCATGCCGATTGTACTTGCTCTAATTTCAAAGTTGTTGGATGCCACGGTTGGTGCTTGAACACTAAACTCATCTCCCATGAATTGAAGACTCTCTATCCTCAATTTCAATGTTCTGCGTACCCGATCCTTCACCAACCTCTCTTAATCTCCGATGTAAAGTTTTTTCAATTTCACTATCTGGTGTAATCAATGTCGATGGATTTGAGCGTGTCATGCACAGTACCTTGCAAAATCGAGAAAGATGATAGAAAGTTAAGATTAAAGTAAAATAAAAATAACAATAAAAAAAATTTGAGTATAGAATGAAATGGCTAGAGTAATAATCTAAAAGTTTCCTAGAAATCCTTAAATTTCCCCGGCAACAGCGCCAAAAACTTGATTGCTTCCCCGCAAGTGTACGGGATCACCAAGTAATACCTCGTGTGAAGACACGAGGATCGTATTCCACGGGGCGAAGGATCTCCTATTACTCCTTCTTGAGCTATTATCTAGCCTAAGATCTCAAGCGATGGATTTTACTCTACTAAATGTAATTAAAGCTAAAACGATATTTGCCAACAAATTAGAGAGAACAAGCAATGAGCAAGCAAGATAATCAATGAAATGCAAAGGCCTATGGATGTGGATCCCCTTGTGGGGTTATCATGAAACATGGATGATGATCTAAAGATGCAAGAGTAAAATGGACCATGAGATTCTGAGATTAGAACAACCACAATTTCTCGCCGATTGAACCCTAATCCCATAGGAACATAGATAGGAATTTCTCCCAAATCCATATCCCTACGATTGCATTGAGTACGAGGAAATCTCACTTAGGAGTAAACCTACTCTTCTTCGGATTAAACCTATATGGAGGGCTACCAAACACCTGATTTCTCTGCGTGATGATACAAGTAACCCCTTCTAATCCATTCATGTTCTAATACATGGGAGAAAGTCACATCTACATGCATCACTCATAAAAGAGCTACGGTATTCTCCTTAGTGTAGCACTTAGCATGAAAACAATGGATTAAATCTCAAAATTACCCAAACATGGAATTAACAAGTTATCATCCAACATAGATGATAAAACCCCACAAGGTTCACCAACACCCAGTGGCCTTGGGGGTCTAGTGTGTCATCATCCCATACTAAACAATACAAACAAGCAAAACATGAAACAAAAGCATAATGACACTCCCTAGATGAAATGGTGGAGGAGGAGGTGAAGAATATGCTGAATGACGTTTTCCCCGCCAAAGGAGTGCCCAATGATGCTTCCTCTAGCCGTGGGTCTCCTTCCTTCAAATCGTGGTAAGTCTCCCCTTGAATGAAGTTGCCTTCTTGCCTTGAGAGTCACGGACCTTGGGCTTGGATCATCTTCTAGCTTCCTTGCCCTTCTTCTCATCCCCAAGGTCGCCGCAAGCCTCTCAAGTGTCTCCCAAAATATGCCAAGCAAAAAGTCTAGCCAAAAGTCCCTTTTCTGACCTAAAAGTATGTATATATACCCCCCGAGTCATACGGGTCGTATGGGGGTCGTATAGCACTCAAAAACCCTAGATTTGTATTCCATACGGGGTGTATACAGCCTCCATATGGCCTCGTATACTGGGTAGTATGGAAATCTGGGCAGACACTCCGAATCATTCCGCTGCTATAGTGCATACGACCCCCATATTGGGTAGTATGAAATTCCTATTTTCTTCTCTTTTAGCCAAAATGATATCTTCTTTTTCTCCATGGCTTCCTTATGCCCTACAAAGCAAATAGTAGATGATTAAGCGCAAAACGGGCATCAAACCTCACAAAATACATGCAAAGTGAATACGATATATACATGAAAACATCTACATTTAGACACTTATCAAGCATCAAGTAACTGTCTTGTGCTTGTTATCAACCCATTATAGAAAGTTTGAATGATCATCGACTCGGGGAACCCATGTTAAGGACATTTCCACAGGAGCTCTTTGACCCTGTCCCATGTCTCAAAAAGCGACTCCAATTCCATTTGCACAAATGATGATATTTCATTCCTAAGCTTCACAGATTTTTCGGAAGGTAAATATCATGCAAGGAAAGCTTTTACCATCTCCTCCCAAGTAGTGATCTATGCTCTAGTAATGAATGTAGCCATTGCTTTGCTCTTCCTTTCAAGGAAAATGGGAAGGCTGTCAACTTGATAGCATCATCCATAATACCATTAATCTTGAGCATGTCGCACACTTCTAAGAAGTTCTCAATGTGATTGTTTGGATCCTCATCGGCCAAACCATTCAACTGTGCTGACTTCTATAATATCTGGATGAAGCCTGGCTTGATGTCAAAATTCTGAGCCATGATCGGTGTCTGCACAATACTCCCTATGGATATGATACCCACTCACTTGGGATTTTATTACTTCGATAAACCTGTGCATTTGCGGGACATACACAAGGGGCATTGTCAGAGGGATCGATAGTGGTGTGAATAATATTAAAATGAAAAGAAATAAACAAAACAAGAATGGGAGACGCTATTAAAAATGACAGGAAAGGCATCGATAGAAAGTGAGACGCCTAGACATTGATCCCCCTAGGACTATTGCTTCAACTGTAAAACCAACTATTATGTCTACTGATTGATACTTAATGAGTCATGGAAATCCTAAAATACATGGTCTCAAACCTAAGGTCAACCATGACTAACCCTACACTATATCCCGGAGGAGAAATCACTCAGTCTCAACACCTCACACTGTGCAAAGTTGCTTAAAGCTCTAGGGACTCCAAGTGATTAACTCTATTCCCTAACATATATCTAACACTTTGGTCCAGACGAAAGACCCCTAGTCATAATTAAGCTCCAAATACTAAGGATTACTTCAACTGTTCACTCTATTGCTTGTGTAACTAAGCCCTAGTGGAGTTCATCTCTTATCACTTCACTCTATTGTGACAGCAAAGAACTCTTGAAATGTGGAGGTGGGATAAATCACATTGGAGGGGAAATGAGACATTCCGCTATCTCTCGACTTACCCTCTCGATCCTCTCCAATCTTGCTTTATCTAACGCTCATGGTGTGTCACTCACTCATAAGGACTACCAATGTAGGTTATCAACCCTAGTGTCAGTCTCAGAAAACTGATTCAACAAGCATTCAAGATTAGATCTCAATTATAGACATCAATTAAATAAACAAAATAGAAAGGTAAAAAAAATAATATCATCTTTGGGTTTACAAGTCCAAATACCAACTAGGGGTTTAGCTCTCCGCGGAGCAAGATATAACCAATAATGAAATCGAAAGTAAAAACATGCAATCCATAAGTAAAACCCCCTTGGTATTCATGTCAATGGTTTTATGGAGTGGCCGCGTCTTCTCCAAAGGTTCCCTCGTCAAGCCTAGGACACATTTCACCGAATCGATGACGAGGAAAGCTCCCCCAATAACTCTCTTCCAAGGGAACGTAGTATTGAAAGACATAGAACCACTCCAAAAGCCTTGCCAAAGCCTCTCTAAACCCTAGCTGCGAGTACCTCCAAAGATAGAGAAAAGATGAGAAAAAGATAGGGAAAAAGATCCAGAAAAAGATCCTGAAAAATGGCTGAAATCGTGACTTAAATAGGGCTTGAATCAGGCATCCACATAGGCGTGTGGAAATTCCATACACTCTTGTGAATCTGCAGGAATTGATTTTCTGAGACTTGTGCATAGTAACTACTATAGTAACTTTGCTTCAGTAGTTTTCTACAGTACCTACTATAGTACTTGATAAACACATAAATGTACATATTTTATACGTATTAATCTTGTATTATGTGTGTGTATCTTAATGAATTGATATCCGTTTAAGTATAAATTAGTTATTTCGATGTTGCAGATCTTAAATGGGTCGAACGAAGCACAAAAATACAAATTGGACAAATTCGATACCAAAAACGGCATTTTTGGGGTATTGGCACTGTAGCTGGCATTCGGCTGTGAGCTTCACGGCGTCCATGCACCCGCATGGATGCCAGTTAAGTTTGTTGGAATTTCACAATTCTGGGACTGTAGCAGAAACACTGTAGTGCAAACAATATAGCTGAGTACTGTAGCACCGACACCTTTCTGGGCAAAATGGCAGTGAGCTTCACGGGCTCCATGCGCCCCGCATGGAGCCCGTATTGACCTAACGAGGTATATATTGGACTGAATTTCTAAGGCAAAGGAGGACGTTTTTTGGACAAAGCTTTTTGGAGAGTTTTTGGAGCTGACTTCCACCAGTTCAAAGGAGGCAAGATCACACGTTTTGGAGAAGGGGAATCAAAAGGAGAAGTTTGGTTTGGCTAGATCTTCATCGATCTCTTCTTTGGGAGCTTGTAGACGACGAGGGAAGCCGCCCCGATCGCGGTGTCCGTGGAAGCTTTCCACCTAACTTGGCTTGTCATCTCACTTCTATTGTTTGAGGGAGTTTTCTTATGCTATTTGTGGTTGTTTTCATAGACCTATTATTTGTATTTGTTTGCATGGACGAGTAGACCCCAAGGACACTGGATGCCGGTGAACCTTATGGTGAACTTGTGTATTTGGATGATCTAATTTTGTCTATTGCAATTGTTGTGTGTTTGTGATTCATTCTTGGTGCATTTGATGTGTTGCTTATATGTGAACTTTGTAAACCAACTCCTAGGTTGTACTTGTGATCGACACGGAGTGTGAGCACCCGCAAACGCACGGGGTCGTCAAGTAATAAACCACTCGCACACGCACGAGTGGATCATATTCCCAAGGGGCCTGAGGAGCTACTTTAGTCACTTCTTGCCTGTTGTTTAGCTCACCAATTCCAATTCAAGAGAAAAGAAGAAAAGAAAGCAAAGCGAAAAGTAAGAGAAATTCTTAAGAAATATGATACGATCAAAACACGGGAGAAGCTCAAGGTTGGAAAATTGTCACGGATGTGGATCCCCAAGGGTGTTACTTAAGTGAGTAGGAAATTGAGTAGTTAAGCACGTGGCTAGTTGGACCGAGAAAACCAAAACTTAGGTCAACCCGATGGTCACGGCAATTGACCCCTAACCCAGTGCAAGTGTTGAGTACAGAATTTCTTCCGCCCAACTTCTCACACGGTTGCAAGGAGAAAGATGGTTTTCACAAGTTAGGATAGAAACACAAGTAGTTTTCAATCCTAGGAATGGATGGGTACAAATACCCGATGGTCACGGCATACTTATACAATAATCCCTTCCTAGTTTGGTGAAGTCTAGCACTAAGGCAATGGTCATGCTACAAAATGCTCCCAATAAATTGATACATCACTCAATCAAATGTACCAAAACAATCAAGAACATCAAACAAGAATCACAATAAGGCAAACATGCATAAAATACCCAAATAAACCAAAACATCACAAGTTCACCCCCAAGGTTCAGCTACATCTGGTGACCTAGGGGTTTAGTTGTTCATGTACAACAAAGAAACCAAATAATCCATACAAACAACTAAAATAAACATGAGAAACACTCCCTCAAATGGTGAAGGCCGAATGATGCTTGAATCTCAGGAGAAAACCTTTCGAAGACGCCACTTGCATGGGTAGCTTCCCGTTGTCTTCAACCTCCAAGAAATGTAGCCGTAGAAGTAGATCCTACTAATTCTTGATCTCCCCGTCGAGAAATGCTTGAATTTCTTTCCTTTTTGCCCACCTCAAGCTCGAGTTCAAGGTGGGGTGGAAGTGCTTCCCAAACCCTAGTCGTTTCTTGCCGAAAGAAGATGATGATCACCGAAAGGAAGCTTCCCAAAAAGAAGCCCTCAAAACTTTTTAAACCCTCAGGTCCCGATAGGTAAATGTGTCAATATACAGTCGGTATGCCGACCCCTTAGGATTTCCAGTTTTCTGCCAAGAAGGCCGTGATGAGCTACAGTAACTGCTGCAGTGAAACTGCTACATTAACACTGTTACTGTACTGTGCTACAGTATTCAGCCTGGAAATGCCGGTTTGATACCGAATTCAACCCCAATCGCGTCGCTCGAGTTCCCTAGGTTTCTATTAGGCCTGAAATGCAAAAATAACACAATTTAGACCAAAAGGGCATCGGTTCAACAAATAAATGTAACGAATAATACCAAACAAATACATGCAAAATACACGCTTTTAGACGTTTATCAACTTGGTAGCATGACCATCGCCGTTGTACTAGACACACCAAGTTTGGAAGGGATTCATGTAAGAATACGCCATGAGCATCGGGTATTTTGTATCCCTCCAACATTAGGGCTAGACCAAGTTGTGTTCCGGCTCTAATTAGAGATTTCTCCCTTGTGAATGCAATCGTATAAGGATTTGATAGGAAGAAATTCCGTATCAATACTTATACCAAAATAGGGGTCAATTGCCGTGACCATCGGGTTGACCTAATTTAGGAAATCTCTAGGTCCAAACCTTCAATTGCATGACATTCTTAGCATCCTTTACAGTTCAGTAGCCCTTAGAGAATCCACGTCCATGACCATTTCATTCCCCTGATTTTATACCCTTGCCTTGTTTTAGACTCCACTTGTTGTTCTTTCATTTTAATTAATAGATTAGAGAACCCCTTCGAATCTTTCGGCTAGACAATATGCGAAGAGGAAGTAAGGGTAGATCCATGGACCCAGGAAATATGACCCTCTCGTGCTCACACAAGAGGTATTACTTGATGACTCCCTGCGCTTGCGGATCGTGCACTAGTAGACCACCAAAATACTCCCTAATCCACACTTTTCATCGAGGCCACATGAATGGGGACACATTCATGCTGTATATTGCGTTGCCTCTTCAACAAAATCATATTTGACGATAATCTTGCTAGCTTTGGATAAGTCCGAACACATGAGTGTGACTGCCTTTGTGCCTCTAGACCTTGCATGTTCAATTGAGCACAACGAAGGTTGGCACACACTCACGTGTCTTTGAGCACAACTTGTGTCTTCATGTTTGTTCCCTCCAAGATTTCAGCAACATCGTGCATTCACGATCTACTTTGTCTTCTTTCTTCCATACTTGTCTCCACAATCCTACATGCATAAAATTAACACATATACACATGTATGAGAGATAAAATCTGAGAAAAGTAATGCTCATTATAAGAAAAAAAATACTTTGTATTACTAATACACAAGCACTTATCAAACTCCCCAACACTTAATATTTTTCTTGTCCTCAAACAAAAATAAAACATAGAAGCATAGAAGAAGGAAATATTGAAAGTACTTGGCCTTAGGTTCACCAAAATTATGCAAAAGAAGCATTCTACAAGTAAGGGAAATTTCAACACCAAATACAAAAAATTAATGCTCCAGCTAAAATCTCAAATAAAAAAGGATAACCAATCCGAAATCATGTAAGTGTGTGGAAACTAACTCAAGCCAACCCAATGTATACTCCTCAAAGTTCTAAGTATAAGGGACTTATTTATTTACAGAACAAAACAAAACAAAGAGATTGTAGTAGCTTTACACATCCTCTAAGGTAGCCCTTTCCGAGGCGGCCGCTAACGTGACTTTTACACTTTCGAGGTGATAGCTCTTTCCACCCGGGTAGTAGCTTTCACTTATCCCCTGAGATAGCTCTTTCTCTCATCAAGGAATAACTAGCATCCGACTTATGAGATCAGCTTCATACTTCATAGGCGGTAGCTCTATCAGCCCAAATGCGCAACCAAAACAAATAGAATTTTTTTAGGAAAAATTAACACAAGAAACAAAACTAACTAGTCCCTCAAACAATGAACTTGAGTTTCCAAAAAGGTTTATAGAGCGAGTAGTGCGACAAGTGTGAATCGGGCAAAAATTCCCAAAATTTCAAGTAAAAGCTAAAGCATGAGAACATTAAATGTTAAAAAGTCTCCTAAACTTAAGAATACAACCATTGCAACTAAGGTGAACTGCCATTAGCTACGTGAGTATTTTTAATCAAAACTTATGTAAAGAACATGTGTAGTGTGAACTACCCCCCACACTTAAGATGCCCATTGCCCTCAATGTACGCATGCAAGCACAATAAAAAGTATAAAGATGAAAAACATACATAGAAGTGGGCAATTGAAATAATACTCCCCTGAACTCCTAATGGTAAATTTGATGAAGCTATATTCATTGAGCATTGAGTTTCAATGGGTTTTGGAGCACACACATCCATGTCAAAATCATATTGACCTTGTCTATGACTAGTCCTCAATTTCCATATTCACAAGACCATCTGCATGTATACACAAGAGGGTTTAGTAAGGCTCAACAAAAGCAAAATAAACTCAAGTATATAAATATAAAACAATGAAATAGAACTCCAGACAACAAAAATAAAAGATAAACTCAGAAGGAGGATCCTTTTTAAGAAGTACCATTAGCTACGTGAGTATTTTTAATCAAAACTTATGTAAAGAACATGTGTAGTGTGAACTACCCCCCACACTTAAGATGCCCATTGCCCTCAATGTACGCATGCAAGCACAATAAAAAAAGTATAAAGATGAAAAAAACATACATAGAAGTGGGCAATTGAAATAATACTCCCCTCGAACTCCTAATGGTACATTTGATGGAGCTATATTCATTGAGCATTGAGTTTCAATGGGTTTTGGAGCACACACATCCATGTGAAAAATCATATTGACCGTGTTCTATGACTAGTCCTCAATTTCCATATTCACAAGACCATCTGCATGTATACACAAGGGGGTTTAGTAAGGCTCAACAAAAGCAAAATAAACTCAAGTATATAAAGATAAAACAATGAAATACAACTCCAGACAACAAAAATAAAAGATAAACTCAGAAGGAGGATCCTTTTTAAGAAGTACAATTCCAAACTAACATGTGAAAATGAAGCATGAAAAATAAGAGCAAATAAAGTAAAGATACATCAAGCCTTAGTGTTAGGCTCATGCCGCTCTATTGTCGCTATTGGTACTGGATCAACTAGTGCTGGTGAGGGTGATGGTGGTGTTGGTGACGCCTGAGGGGTTAGTGAAGCTCTGGGTCGTATGATGAATGGTGAAATCGCATCTCACTCTAATAACTACTGTAAAATGTCAGACGGGACATCACCTCAGTATGGCCTGCAGCCTATGTTGCGTGAACCTCAACAATCTCAGTTAGTAGCACCCACACTCACACTGTAGTCTCGAGCCTCTCAAAATGATCATAGACTCGAGAGCGAGATAGAATGTGCACTGGAGATGGCTCTTCTAAAGTGGGTGGTGCCTCGGTCTCCATCTGCGCCGGTTGTAACTCCTGTGCAAGCTGATCATCCTCGGTAGCATTACATTCTCCCACAGCTATCTCTGGTGGGGGCATGTTCAACACATACACCTCGTCTCTATATCTACACACCATCCCCATCAATCTTAGCGTCTCTACGCCTAGGGGAGCAGTTACGATTGTCTTCTCGACCCCATGAACAGCATCCAATAAACCCATCCCGGTGATGAGTTTAGTAATGTGTGGGCCAGAGAAGAGGACACAAATCCAAGCATATTATCCCTGATGCCGTAAATACTCTGTCAGGATGTGTCCCTAGTTGAGTGTCACGCTCTAAACTATAGCCATTCACCGACCTGCTTTGAATGGCATGAATATAACAATATGAAGGTCAGGAAAGACATGTGTCCTTGGACACCCCCGGCTGATACTGTCCTTGTCCGCACAGTGTTCTGTATCCTCGCTGCGGCGTTAAACTGCTGGCGTATTCTATAGGAAACTGCTAATAATCCTCTTTGCCGGTGAATGCTTCCAGATAGAGCCCAAGTCAAATAAAGAACTGAGTCACTGATAAATGCTTGTGTGATAAGAATGCTTAGTGTTCTTTCATTATGATGAGCATTACTTTTATCAAGTTTTAGCGCTAATACTTGTGCATTTGTGTTACTTTCATACATATAGGGTTGTGAAGCCGAATGTTAAAGAAAGAAGCCAATATAGATCGTGAATGCACCATTTAGAGGACATCTTGAGAAGGATCAAACACGAAGATATAAGTCGGGTTCAAGATGCGAGAATGTGTGCCAACCTCCATGTATTCAAGCTAGCACAATGGTTTGGAGGGGCACAAAGACAGTCAAATTAGAGTATCTCGGCTTATGCATTGATAGCAAGATTTTCATCAATGAGGCCGGTTATTGAAAAAGCAAAGCGATCTTTGAAGTAAATGTGTGCCCGTTGATGTTACCTCAATGAAAACACGGATTCGGGAGTGTTTCGGGCTGGTAATGTGTTACATACTGTAGTAAATTACTGTAGTAGGTACTGATCACAACCGGCCAAAAAAGAGAATTCCAAAGAATCCACACGGGCATATGGAAATTATTCACGCCCATGCGGAAGTTCAACAGGCCCGTGTGGCAAATCCACAGGGGCGTGTGGAAATTATCCACTCATGTACGGAAATTCAACAAGCCCGTGTGGCAAATCCACAGGGGCGTGTGGATACCCGATTCCAGCCCTATTTAAGCCGCAATTCAACCCTGATTTCAGGACTCTTTTCTCCATTCTTTCCCAACTTTGAGAGAGGGTTGCGGCTAGGGTTGTGAGAGGTAGTGGCAGGGCTTTTGGAGAAGTTTTTTTGGCTTCGACATCGTGCTCCACTTGAAAGAAGGTTATTGGGAGAGCTTTCATTGGCATTGATCCAACGAGATGTGTCCTAGGCCGAACAAGGGGACCTTTGGAGGAGACGAGGATTATCTACAAGACCATCGTCACGACTATCGAGGGTGTTTTCTATGGATTAATTTTTTACATTTGATTTCATTGTTTACTGTAACGAGCTCCATAGAGAGCTAAACCCCCTAGTGTGTACTTGGATTTGTGAACCCTAGGATGTATTTGTTTCATTAAACATTCTATTATGCTTTCATTAATTGGTGTTTTATTTGAGTTCCAATTTTGAATGCTTGATTGATTGAATCCTCCCTTAGAGTTATACTAGGGTTGAGAGTTCATATTGGTAACCTTTGTGAGGTAGTGACACACCAAGAGGGTTAAACAAAGCTAGATTGGAGAGGGTCGAGAGGTAACAGAGTGTCCCCTTTCCCCTCTGATGTGATTTATCCTACCTCTATTTCCTTGAGTTCTTTGTGGTCATAATAGAGTGAATGGGCTAAGGGATAATCTTCTGCTGGGGCTTAGTTGCAGAGGCAACGGAGGGAAGTGCTAAAGTGATTTTAGCACCTAGGGCTTATTGTGACTAGGGACCTCTCACCTGGACCAAAGGGTTAGGTCTATATCTAGGAAGAGTGTTAATCACTTGGAATCCCTAGAACTCAATGCAATTCTATCCGAGTGCGAAGTGTTGAGATTGTTCGATTTCTCCTCCGGGATATGGTATAGAGTTATTCACAGTTGACCTTAGATTTGGCATCGTGTATTGAAGGATTGCCATGACTCATTAATGCATTAGTTAGGAGGCATAATTGTTGGTTTTGCACTTTAAACGATTGTCCTAGGTGGAACAATATCCAAGTACCCCATCTATATCGATTGCCTTATCTCTCACTTACTTGTGGTTTTCTTCTTGCTTCTTTTATTCTTGTTTACATTACATCTTGTCAACACAACCATTATTTATCTTCACTTGGTTAAGAAATAATTTTAAGTATTTTTACTCCCTACTCCCTATGGATACGATACCCACTTACTTGGGATTTTATTACTCGACAAACCCGTGCACTTACGGGACATACACAAGGGGCGTTGTCAATAACGCTCATGTTGTGGTACTGTCTGAAAGCTCTTAAATGAATAGCATCTATACTGTAAAAACTAGAATAAGAGTGATCAAACTTGAATGATCCTGTCACGCCCCAAACCTGGCTCACCAAACCCGATGCACCGACAAATGGCCGCAAACCTACAAGACTGAGAACCAGTAGGCGTGCAAGGCCTCAAAACCCGATTATCAAAGCGGTGATCTATTAAAGTCTTGATCTAAAAAAATTAAACAACAGATTATGAGCTTTTGACAACCCAGTAAGCACCCATTAAAAATTATAGGGATCATTTACAAAAAATCATAAATTATCAAAATCAAAATCAGAAATCAAATTTATTTCAGATAAACACAGATGTCAAAACCAAACATATAGGTCCCGCAAACAACTATTGCAAAACAAAATAACAGAACTCCTATATTTAGCCTCAGTGTCCCGAGCTAGAATTATCTGAACTTATATTTTTACCCTCGGTGACCCGAGCCAGATTTATCAGAAGCCATTATTCTTCACCTACGGAAAACGGTGGGAACCAATAGTTTTTATATTAGAGTACATGTGGACACGATCAGTGTTTAACCCCTAGTGGCAGGGTTATTGCAAAGTTAGTTTGCGTACTACGAGTACTATGTTAAAATATTTCATATTCACATAATAATAAATTGTCAAATTCATATTCGGCAAAATGCAAGAAATTTGCAGTCGCATGATCCCATTTTTATCATATCAAAATAAACCAATTATTTTAATCTGAAACTAACTAAAAGATATCTGAAATTCAGAATTGAAGTAACACATATTTAGATAAGATGTCTAAAATTTAGAACTTAAATAATCAGAATTTAAACAGATATTCAAAACTTTCAGATAATTCTAATCCAAAATAAAATATCAATAACTCGAAATTTCAAAAAATTTAAAGTAATTCCGAAATAATAATAAATAAATAATTCAAAATATAACTCAAAATAATCCATATTTTACTCAACAATTCCAAAACATCGTCCTATATAACTTTCTTATATAAATCTCAATCTAAAACAGAAATTACAATTATGAAAATGATCAAAACTATTCAAGGGCTGAACAGAAATCCTGTCCACGTCACCTGCGTCTAAAAATTTATAATTTGCAGGATACTACTCCAAAAATTCTGAAATTTTGCAGCAAGTTAAAAAAGACCTCTATCTACAATTTTTCTATTCTGATCTTCCAAATTCCATCTCTAGATCTCCAAAATAAATTAGGGATCTCTACTGTGCTAACACGAACTTTCTAAATTTTATCCTCAAAATAAAATCAAGTCAATTCTCACCAAACCCTAGCCCTAACTAGTAACATGTCACAAACAACCATAAGAAAGAGCAATAACAAAATTACTGAGAACCTTACCTCAACAATAACAGTGAAACAAAATCCATGACGGTGAGACCCTCTCTCTCTCTCTCTCTTTTCCCTAAACACTGATCTAAAACCGAAGAAGCTGAAGAAATGGCTAGGGTTTTGAAACTAAAAAAAAATTAAAATTAATTGCTAAGATTAAAAGTAAAATCAACGGCTAGGATTAAAAGATAAAAGCAATGGCTTGGATTTTATTAAGTGGTGGGGATCACAATCACCCTTCCTTTAAAAGAGTTTAGTCCTCTAAACTGAAACTTTAACCATCAAAGCAGTCTTCTAGTAAGATGCAGACGATGAAAAAGTTTGAATGTCATCAAATTAGCTGATAAAATTAACAGACAAATGGATTCAAGCAAAACTTGACTAATGATACTTCTAAGGGCAATGGTCACAACAAATAAATAATAAACCAATCTTTGGTTTCCTCTAATAAACATCAATCTGAGCATATATTATCATGTGTTTATTATCATCTGACTTCAAAAGAATTTAAAACCGCAAATACATTACCATCATTGCAATCCAACAAACCTCAATTAAAATTCCCAATCCATTTATCACTCCATGGATGTGATGACTAAATCAAACAAGTTAGAAAATAATAAAATGTCATCAGTTTCTTTCTCATCCACTGGAAATACATATTGCCTACGAAATCACAAGACATGATTATCATATATCTATTTTTACAACCAACAAGCATTTATGAAAAAATTTATAACATTAAAATTATGAACATATTCAAGTCCAACAATATCAGTGCACTCATAATTTTTCCTCATTAACTGGAGATCAAATGCCTAATAGAACCAGCAAAAAATCATAAGTCAAAAGTTCACTGTATATAAATAGGAACATAAGAGATTACTCATTTTGGAAACAAGTAGCCTTGAAAAAAATTCCCAGCTCAATAAATATCTTTTGCCTTACTAACATCAACAATGCAATAAATTTATCATTACATCAGCAATCATAAAGTATTCACAAACCTTAAATTTGGTTGATTTCATTTTTTCCCTCAAATTGATATTATAGCAGTACTTTAACTTGACAAACCTCATGATTCCTATTTCAAAAAGATTTAGACCCACCAAGATACAATGTGACCAAGTTTCATAATATTCTTAGCTTTTCTCAAATTATGACATCAATATAAATCTCACCCAATTTAGCACATTTATATTCTAGGTTAGTCTTACAAGATTATGAATATCTTACAAACTACACATCCAATTGTAGAAATATTTTACGAAAAAGTAGTTAAGAGCATATGGAACAAGTTCTCTATAATGCACTTTGGCTAAATCTTCCTCTACAATCCTGAAAAATAACATTTAATCTTCAAGTCCTGCATAACAATAATATCCGGAGTAGACCCAATTATAAGAGAATATCTCTTAGGATACACATCTAATAAATTCAAAATTTCGCAGGTAGATAGCTATGGATAAATGCCACAATTCTCTAGTTTTAAACTTCCCCAAATTCTATATCTATAGTCTCTGAATTTGGACAAAATTTCAGGCAACTCAAATCAAAATCTTGAAAGTCACAATACTTATGCTTCAATGTATAACAATACAAGAACTCAACTCTAATCATTTTTTTTCTCCCAAATCATTTTATCTGCAAATTTCTAAATCCCTTATTCTCTTTATATCAAATAGCCATATCAAGCAATTTCCAATACAATGCAATCCTACAAGATCAAATGACAAATTTTAACCAAAGCAAAAATATATTTTCCCTCAATTCAAATTGTCAAAATAAATACTATAACATGCAATTGTAGACAATGAGTTTAAGTAAAAAGCAAGTAGAGGAACATAAGATTGTCAATCCATAAACTATGAAAGTCCAAGAAAATTAATGCATGGAGGTAATTAATTCAACATGCTAATTAATTACCAACAGTACATGACCACAAGATTTTCTTTACCAAGAATAAAGAGGGTCGCTAGTAGACTTCCTTCAAAGGGTGTCAAAACACCATGTCAGTAACAGAAGACTAATCAAAGACAAAAGCTCGAAGATGCATATCAAAGCTACAAGTTATGTCAAAACTGGAACTAAGGCCCACTATATTCTGCTACACATAAATCCGACAAAAAGAAGGGCAAAATAGCAACCAATTAATAGGAAATATATTCCCATTGTAATTTGACTTTCTAGGTTCAAGCTTCCATAACACCATGGGATTCAACTTTCTATCTGGCACACTAATATCATCAAAATTTTACTAAATCTCTCTAATACCACTAAATTTGTCACGCCACAAACCCGGTCAGCTAAATCCGGTGCTGCAGACAAATAGCCGCACACTCTAGAGACCGAGACCCAATAGGCGTGCAAGGACTCAAAACTTGATTTTTAAAGCGGTGATCTATTAAACTCATGATCTGAAAAAAAATTGAACAATAGATTATGAGCTTGACAGCCCAGTAAGCACCCACTAAAAATTATAGGGATCATTTACAAAAAATCATAAATTATCAAAATCAAAATCAGAAATCAAATTTATTTCAGATAAACACAGATGTCAAAACAAAACATATAGGACTATTGCCAAAACAAAATAACAGAACTCATATATTTACCCTCGGTGTCCCGAGCCAGAATTATCAGAACTTATATTTTTACCCTCGGTGATCCGAGAAAGATTTATCAGAGGTCATTATTCTTGACAGACGGAAAGCGGTGGGAAACTATAGTTTCTATATCAGAGTACATGTCAACATGGTCAGTGTTTAACCCATAGTGACAGGGTTATTTCAAAGTTAGTTTGGGGACTATGAGTACTGTGTCAAAATATTTCATATTCACATAACAATAAATTGTCAAGTTCATATTTGGCAAAATGCAAGTAATTTGAAGTCGCATGATCCCATTTTTATCATATCAAAATAAACCAGTTATTTTAATCCAAACATGAAATAATTTAAACAAATAATAATAATAATAATTAATCAGAAATTAACTAAAAGATATCTGAAATTTAGAATTGAAGTAATACATATTTAGATAAGATGTCTAAACTTTAGAACTTGAATAATCTGAATTTAAATAGATATTCAAACCTTTCAGATAATTCTATTCCAAAATAAAATATCACTAACTCAAAATTTCAAAAAAATTAAAGTAATTATGAAATAATAATAAATAAACAATTGAAAATATAACTCAAAATAATCATTATTTTTCTCAAAAATTCCAAAAGTTCACAAAACTAGAATTTTAAACTATATACATATAATAGGATTTATATGTGGGCATACTTACACGATTAACGCCCAAAAAAATACTCCCAAACCTTACACCTTTGGCATGTCCTATATTTTGAAAGAGATCCTATTAGCTTTCAAATAACAAATCGAGGCTAACAATCAATAGTATTAAAAAAAAGATTTTTAGAAGGGTACAATAGCAATTACCCACTCTAAAAGCCATATCAATAATTCCAACGTGATCAATGAGTACTAAAACTATCATAACTTCACATACACTTTTCCCAATCACAAAGTTCAAAATTCTGGGAAAAATAAACACCGAACACTAAGACATATCCGAAATTCAGACAATTTAGAGTACTACATAATTTATAACATTCAATTGAATATCCAACTATTACTGCAGTCTTGTAATTCAGACGTATTCCTTTCAAATACAAATATCTCTCAATATAAATTTTCAAAAGCAATAATATTTTACGTGTAGTCAGATAATCCAGTAATGCATCACTTTCTTATTTTATTCCATACTATATTCAATATCTAAGACCATGAAAAGTACCAAACAAACTTCAGATTCTGCACAGTAATATCATTGGGCACAACTACACTAATAATTCTATAACTTTTAAAATTCTCATCCAAAAAATCTAACTTTTTACAGGTATCTAGAAAACATCAAATTATATAAAATTTTTATATTACTCTTCTCTAAATTCCATGTACAAGACCATCAAATTGTCTAAGTAATCTTTATGTTTTCTGCAGAAATAGTATTGAGCACATCTATAAAAATCTAATCATATCTCAAAATTCACATGGCTAAAAATTCTTAACTTTTGCAGGGTCAAAGATAACATCGTCCTATATAACTTTTTTATATAAATATAAATCTAAAACAGAACTTACAATTATGAAAATAATCAAAAACTGTTCAAGGGCTAAACAGAAATCCTATCCGCGTCACCTGCGTCTAAAAATTTATAATTTGCGGGATACTACTGCAAATATTTTGAAATTTGGTAGCAAGCTAAAAAAGACCTCGATCTACAATTTTTCTATTCTGATCTCTTCCAAATTAAATCTCTAGATCTCCAAAATAAATTAGGGATCTCTACTATGCTAACAGGAACTTTGTGAATTTTATCCTCAAATTAAAATTAAATCAATTCTGACCAAACCCTAACCCTAACTAGTAACATGTCACAAACAAGCGTAAGAAAGAGCAATAACATAATAACTTGGAACCTTACCCCAACAATAACAGTGAAACAAAATCCGTGATGATGAGACCCTTCACCCGTCCTTGTCGCTGACACCACCTGTAAAAAGGAAGATAAAGAGATAAGGCAAGTCTCTCTCTCTCTCTCTCTCTCTCTCTCTCTCTCTCTCTCTCTCCCTAAACGGTAATCTAAAACCGAAGAAGCTGAAGAGATGGCTAGGGTTTTGAAACTAAAAAAAAACAAAATTAATGGCTAAGATTAAAAGTCAAAACAATGACTAGGATTAAATGATAAAAGCAATGGCTAGGATTTGATTAAGGGGTGGGGCTCATAGTCGGCAGCACCTCTAACATCAACAAACGGATGGCAGGGTCATGAAGAGTCAACAATCTAAGCTAATAGCCCACCGACAATAGCTCCTTGACCTCATCGGCCATATCATGAAATAACTAAATCTCCCAGGGCGCACTCAAGTTCGAGAATCGTGTCTGTCCGAACATGAGTTTCGAAAGCCTCTTAAACCAAGCTTGGTGCTCGAGAATCATGAATTCCATAAGCTCTGGCTCAGGGGAGTTCTCTCTAGGATGTTTGCCTGTCACTTTCTTTGTTCTGGGAGCCATATCTGTGAAAATTGAACAGGGAATTGATTAAATAAACTCACAAAACAATACTGAAAAAATCCACACGATCATGTGGAAACTTCACACCCTCATGTGGATCCACGGGGTGTGAAAACCACATGGCCACTATGTAAAAATCCACAAATACATTAAAAATTTGCTCAAAACTCACTCTAAACCACACACCAACAATTTTAACATACAAATGAAGCAACATTCACCAGTTCAATCGAATGAAATCATGATGAAAGACCTTGAATACAACCGGCAAACAACCTTAGAACTCTATATATAGACGGTGAGGGTCAGGAGAGTGAAGGGAAGAGACGTTTGAGTGTTTGGAAGTTAAAGAACGAAGGGGCATGAGCGTTTTATAAAGAAAAAGTCACGCCTCTTCACTGTCTACACATCCACATGGGCATGTGGAAATTACCCACGCCCGTGTGGCTCCATAAGGGAGCTTCACAAGGGCAGACACACGCCCGTATGTGCTGTTGAGATAGCACATCTTGCCTCTAAACGCATCCACACAGACGTGTGGAAATCACCCACGCCCTTGGCTTTTTGGTCCATTCAAGTAATTTCCCTAAGTATTTCGCATGCCCATGTGGATATTCCATACTCCAGTGGATCTTCACAATGGCCACTCATAGGCGCACTCATAGGCCCTTGTATCTTCTCACGATGGATGAGAACTCTATGCAGAGTTTCACATGGGCATGTGGAAATAACCCATGCCTGTGTATAATTCAAAGTGTCATCCACAGGGGCAGATACACACCCTTGTGTCTTCTAAGGATAGAGCTCTGAACTATATAGAGAAACACATGCCCGCGTCGAAATTACCCACGGGCGTGTGACTGTCACAAGGTCATTCACAGGGTTATTCACAGGGGCATTCACATGCCCTGTGTCTTCTCAGGATTGAGAATTTGAGCTCTGAATAGAAACACATACCCGTGTGGAAATTCCACACCACTTTGTATCTTCTCAGGATGACTTAGAAAAAATTACAAACCCAGCTGAAAATTTTTGCACATTTACACCAACTCAGAACCTGCCTACATTATGAACAACTAAGCAGAGAATCATGCACAACATGCTCAAACGACCAAGAACTTCACTAATCACAATTAAGCAGACGAAAATGCCAATGATCCATGAGAAAATCACAAATAAATCATGTAAAAGATTAAGACACCAACACTCAAGCCCTTATACATGCAAGCACTAAGCTAAAACCTAGAAAATAGGAAAGTCTTGGGTTGTCTCCCAAGAAGTGCTTGTTTAACATCACTAAGCTTGACGTACCTCTTCTTAACTCACGGGGGCTCAGATGAATGTTTTCCTCTTACCCATAACCTGGAAGCATGATGAACATAATCTTTTCAAGGTAGAGGAGGAGTTGTCGAGCATGTTACCACATGAGAGTAAATCACCCTTACTTCGTTCTTGCACATCTCCATTAGCCTTGGTGCATTTCTTGTGACGTCTCCTTGCTCGCTTTATCTTCTGGATCTACTTTATAATAACTTGGGTAGGTTGTACCTTATCTTCTAGACCAGGCATCACAACTTCTTCATTCTCCACTTCTTAGTCTAGAAATTACTTGCACAGGTCCGGACACATCATTTCCTATACATATTCATCTTTTAGTTCATGGGTAGTGTCAAGAAAGTAAAGAGTATCATCAAAGTCTAGAGAATGTCTTATAGCTTCGGCGACGCGATATGCAAGCTTGTCATCCCCAACTCGTAAAGTCAACTCCCTGTCACCCATGTCGATAAGAGCCTTGGAAGTACACAAGAATGGCCTTCCAAGTATCAATGGGACATTGACATCCTCATCAATGATGCCCCTCAGATGTCTCACTGTTCGGTCCGCCAATTAAAATGTTATCCGAGTGGGCCTAGGCTCTCCCAAGCCTAGCTTTTTGAAAAGAAACGGGTAAGGCATGGCGTTGATGCTAGCCCCTAAATCTGCCAATGCCTTCTCTTCACCCAAATTACCAATGTTGCAAGGAATAATGAAGCTTCCGGGGTTTTTCTTCTTGTTTGGCATATTTTTTTACAACACCACGAACATGAAGCATCTAACATCAGATGCACTCTCCTCAACTTTCTCTTGTTGGTCAAGAGGTCCTTTGGGAAACTTTTGCGTAGCGAGGCATTTGAGACAATACCTCCACAAATTGGATTTTTGATATGAAAGCTGCTTGAATAGACCCAAGAACTTGTATTACTCCTCATTTTGGTCATTCTTTAGGTCTCGAAGGATAAGGGATCCTTAGCTTATAGGGTAGAGGTGCCACCCCTTCTCTTTTGCTACTTCCTCAACCTCCACGACCTCGGGTACTTCAACATTGTTCTTTTTAGCTCGGACTCTACCCTGAACTTCATGATCACTTATTAAAGCGATCCCCTTAACATGCTTTCTTGGATTGGTCTCCGTGTTACTAGGCAAGCTTCCTTGAGGTCTCTCCGATAACGACTTCACAATTTGCCCCACTTGATTCTCTAGATTGTGCAATGAAGCGGTGTGGTTGAGAAGTGTAGCATTGACCTACTGAAAATTTATATCCAACGATTGGATGAAATTGGTTAAAGCTTTCTCTAGATCGATCATCCGGGTTTCCAAACCTGAAACTCCATTCTCCATGTTCGAGGCTTGTTGTTGTTGCTGGAAACCTGGTGGTTCCATGGTCTTTTGTTACTCTTGATTGTTCCAAGAAAGATTCGGGTGTCTCCTGCAACCCGGATTGTAGGTGTTGCTAAATGGATTTCCTTGGCTTCTCAATGCATTACCTATAAAATCCACTTGTTCTATTGAGGATGTACCACCAATAGAAATCGGGCAATCGGGCAAAGCATGTCCTCCCTCATACCCGATGTAAGCTGGTCAAGGCCGCCACTCTAGGAGAATTTAGAGTATCTAACTTCTTGCTCAGTGACTAAACTTGGGTGCCTAATGAAGTCCGGCTACCTTTTTTTGTCTCTTGTGTTCCACTGATAATTGTTCATGGCCATTTCTTCAATGAGATGTCGGGCTTCTTCAATGCTCTTGCTTCCTAAAGTACCTACTCATGCGACATCAAGCAAGCTGTCTTTGTGCTTGGGTTCAACCCATTATAGAAAGTCTAAATGGTCATCCACTCGGGGAACTCATGTTGAGGGCATTTCCATAGAAGCTCGTTGAACAAATCCCATATCTCAAAAGAGACTCGATTCTTTTTGCACAAAAAGTTGATATTTTTATTCCTAAGCTTCACGGATTCTCGGGAGGGAAATATCGACCAAGAAAAACCATTTACCATTTCCTCCCAAGTAGTGATCGATGCTCTAGTTAATGAATGTAGCCATTTCTTCGCTCTTCCTTTCAAGGAAAATGGGAAGGCTCTCAACTTGATAGCATCATCCATAACACTATTAATCTTGAGCATGTCGCACACTTCCAAGAAGTTCTCAATGTGATTGTTTGGATCCTCATCGGCCAAACCATTAAACTATGCCGACTACTGTAACATCTGGATGAAGCCTAGCTTGAGCTTAAAATTCTGAGCCATGATCGTGACGGTACAATACTAGACTGTGTGCCTAAAACTGCGGGTCAGGCACAATCTGAGAGTGTCCTCTACTGCTCATTATGTTCTGCCATACTATCTGACCCTACACCTTCTACCTCAGCTTTATTTGACTGTTATTCCACAGGTTCATTTCCCCTTCTACGAAGTGTTCGTTCAAGTTCAAGATCCCTTTCAACCAACGTCGAAGGATTCCCTCAGGTCATAAGTTAGAGCTGTAACCAAAGAAAGAAAAACAAATTAGAATGATGGAAGAATAAGAAAGTGTGAAATATAATAGGTGATGATTGGCTAAAATAGCAAAGTGCAAAGTGTTTCCAAAATACATATTCCCAAGCAACATCACAAAAAACTTGACAAACGCCCTTTGCGTGTGTACGACAAGTGCAAAGGTTTGTTGAATTAATAATACCATAGTGTGTGGATAGTCGTATCAACAGGGAATAGTGATCAGAAACACAAGGATTTCCATTTAACTATAGTGAAGATGGATCGATAGTGGTGTGAATAATATCAATATGAAAAATAAAAAAAAGAACAAGAAAGGGAGACGCTATACAAAATGAGAGGAAAGGCAATCGATAGGAAGTGGGCCACCCGAACATTGCTCCCCCTAGGACTATTGCTTCAAGTGCAATACCAACTATTATGTCTCCTAACTGATGCTTAATGAGTTGTGAAAATCCTAAAATACACGGTCCCAAACATAAGGTCAATCGTGATTAACCCAACACTATGGCCGGGCGTTGAAATCACTCAATCTCAGCACCTAACATTGTGTAAAGTTGCTTAAAGCTCTAGGGACTCGAAGTGATAAACCCTATTCCCTAACATAGATCTAACCCTTTGGCCCAGGTGAAAGACCCCTAATCACAATTAAGCCCCAGATACTAAGGATTACTTCAATGCTTTACTCTGTTGCTTGCACAACTAAGCCCCACCGGTGTTCGTCTCTTAGTACTTCACTCTATTGTGACCGCAAAGAACTCTTGGAAAGTGGAGGTAGGATAAATTACACTGGAGGTGAAGGCGGATGTTTCGCTATCTCTCGATTTACCCACTCGACCCTCTCCAATCTTGCTTTGTCTAACCCTGATGGTGTATCACTTACTCACAAGGATTACCAATATAGGTTCTCAACCCTAGTGTCATTCTAAGGGTATTCTCATTCAACAAGCATTCAAGATTAGAACTCAATTAAACATATCAATTAAAGAAAAAAAATAGAAATGTCAAAGAAACAATATCATCCTAAGGTTTACAAGTCTAAGTACCCACTAGGGTTTAGCTCTCCATGGAGCAAGATACAACCAATAATGAAATCGGAAGTAAAAACATGCAATCCATAAGTGAAACCACCTTGGTATTCATGTCGATGGTCTTGTGGACTGGCCACGTCTTCTCCAAAGATTCCCTCATCAAGCTTAGGGCACTCGCCAAATCAATGCTAATGAAAGCTCCCTAATATCTCTTTTCTAAAGGAACACAGTGTTGAAAGCCTTAGACCCACTCCAAAAGCCTTGCTAAAGCCTCTCTAAACCCTAGCCATGAGTGCATCCAAACATGGTGAAAATATAAGAAAAAGATAAAGCAAATGAACCTAAAAAGAGGCTGAAATTGTGACTTAAGTAGGGCTAGAATTGGGCATCCACACGGGTGTGTGGATTTTGCACACACCCATATGAATCTGCAGGAATTGATTTTCTGTGACATGTGAATAGTGACTACTACAGTACTTTACTACAGTGATTATCTACATTATCTACTGCAGTACTCCATTAAAATACTCCTAAATCCACATTTTTCATCGAGGTCACATGAATGGGCGCACATTCATGCGGTAGATCACGATTTTTTCTTCAAAAAAATCACATTTGATGACAATCTTGCTAGCTTTGCACAAGTCGGAACACATGAGTGTGATTGCCTTTGTGGCCCCCCACTTTGCATATTCACTCGAGCACAAAGGAGGTTGGCACACACTCACGTGTCTTTTAGCACAACTTGTGTCTTCACGTTTGTTCACTCTAAGATTTCATCAATAATGTGCATTCACGATCTACTTTTGCTTTTTTTTCTTCCATACTTGTCTCCAGAACCCTATATATGCAAAAATAACAGAAATATACATGCATGAGCGATAAAATCTTGGAAAAGAAATGCTCATTATAATAAAGGCATACTTCGTATTAATAATACACAAGCACCTAGCAGAAACTCAGGTTTGATGTTTAAGCAACTAGTTTAGTTTGTTTCTTGCTTTAATTTTTTTTTTGAAAAAAAAATTACAAAAAATTTAAAAAATAAAAATAGTTATGTTTGTGCATTGGGGGTGGAAAGAGCTACCACTTATGAAGTATGAAGCTACTCTCATAAGTCTGATATAAGTTATGCCCTAATGAGAGAAAGAGCTATCTTATGGAATGAGTGAATACTGCCACCCAGGTACAAAGAGCTACCACCTCGAAAGTGCTATCTTAGAGGATGTGTGAAGCTACTACCTTCTCTTTTTTTTTGTACATAAATAAGTCCTTCTAACTTTGAGCTGGAGCAGTACACGTTGGGTTGACTTGAGTTAGTTTACACACAATTACACGATATTAGGTTTGTTGTGTTTTTTATTCGAGTTTTTAGCTAGAGCGTTGATTTTTCTTATTTGGTGTTTGACACGTCCGAATATGCGTGTAAACTTCAAGTGCACGGGTGTCGAAGTAATAATTACCCGGTGTGTCGGGTAGTCGAATCCACAGGGAACAGGGCTACTAGTACTAACTTCTTCTTTGCTTCTAGCCTAATGATAAATGGAAAGGTGCGGTTATCTAATGTGTGAAGAAATGAATACCAGAGACAAATATGCAAGGGTGAAATGGAGGAAGATCTCAATCAATAAAAGTTGAGTATTCAGGGAATGCTCCCCCTAGGATTCAGGTATTAGGTACCAGATATGCAAAGCATTTCTATGATGTTTAAGTCGTAGAAATCCAAATATAATTGGATCTGTCTCCATACCACCGATACTAGCCCCTACGAGATTCTGGTGGAGATATCACTCAATCTCAACACCTCACACCACATATGACCGTAAAGAACTCTAGAGATTCCGAAAGGTGTAACTGATTCCTAAAGATTGATCCAACCTTAATTTCCAGTGAAGGAGCCTAACCCCCTACAAGGTCCCAGCAGAGAAATCAAGCAATCTCACACCTTCCACCAAATATGGTTGCATAGAGTCTAGGGAATGGAGATAGAATACACCAATCGGAGGGGAAAGGTGATACTTCACTATCTCATGACTCACCTTCTCAACCCTTTTTAATCTTGAGGTTCTAACCCTAATGGAGATCTCTCTCCCACCAAGGCAATAAATCATGCAAACCAAATAACCACAAGATCAATAAGACAAGCAAGCATTAAACAATCAAGAATCAAACTTAATCAAACTCAGATTAAATAGAAATACAATGCAAATCCACACAAGATGAGAATCCTAAGGTTGACAAGCCCAAACACCCTCTAGGGTTATAGTTCTCCATGGAGCAACATACAAAACACATTATCAATGAATGAAAGTACATTAAAACCATAGAAATAAACCCCCTTATATATGAACTGATGGCCTTGATGGAGAGCTTCAACGTCTTGAAGGACCATTCTCGAAGCTAGGTTCACCGGTGGCTTCCTTGATGCTATGATGGAGAAATCGATCAAAGTTGGTGATAAAGCACCTCCCAAGCCGCAAAGACCTTCTCTTCAAACCCTAGCCATCTCACTCCTCAAGAGCCGCACAAAAGATGTCAAAGAATAAAGCAAACGGCCTATTTATAGCCCAAAATCGCGCCTGTCACATGCCTTCACGCGCCCATGTGGATTTTCCACGCGCCCGCGTGGGCTGTAGGAATTTCCACGTGGGAGTGTGGAATTTCCATGCGGGCGCGTGAACAGTAATTTTGCTGCAGTATTGTTACATTGAAATTTATGCAGTGTTTTGCTACAGTGATTTTCACAAAATGCGGTCCAAACACTCTTAAGGCCAAGCACTTTCAATTTTCCCTTACTTGTAGAATGCTTCCCTTGCATTCTTTGGTCAACATAAGGCCAAGCAGTTTCAATTTTCATTCTTATGTACTTTAATGTTTTATTTTGCTTGAGAACAAGCAGAAGTTTAAGTGTGTGGGATTTTTATAAGTGCTTGTGTATTAGTAATATGAAGTATTCTTTTCTTATATTGAGCATTACTTTTCTCAGATTTTATCGCTTATACATACGTATTTGTGTTACTTTTGTGCATATAGGGTTGTGGAGACAATAGTGGAAGAAAAAAGCCAAAATAGATCATGGATGCGATGAAATATTGGAGTGAACCAACGTGAAGACACAAGTTGTAAGCAAAGACATCTGAGCATGTGCCAACCTCCATTGTGCTTGAGTGAACATGCAAATTGGAGGGGCACAAAGATAGTCACGCTCATGTGTTCTGACTTGTACAACACTAACAAGACTTTCATCAATTTGATGCTTACCAAAGCCGATGATCATCCAAACCTTCCATAATGGTTTGAACCTAAACACAAAGTAATTACTTTATGTTGCAGCATGAGGTACCTTAGGAAGCAAGACCACTGAAGAAGCCCGATATCTTATTGAAGAAATGGCAATGAACAATTATCAGTGGAACACACAAGACAGAAAGAAGATAGCCAGACTTCATGAGATTAATGCAGTTAAATCAAAACCCTTGAAGAAGCTCGCCATCATTAACGGCCCAAGTTGAATCATTGAGCAAGAAGTTAGACACTCTAACTTCTCCTAGAGGGATGATAGTGATGACTTGCAATGGGTGTGGGGAAGGACATGCTACATCTGATTACCCAATTTTATTGGTGGTACCACTTCCGTAGAACAGGTTGATTTTGTAGGTAATGCAATGAGAGGTCAAGGAAATCTGTATAGTAACACCTATAATTCGGGGTGGAGGAGCCACCCAAACCTTTCTTAAAGTAATCAAGGGCAACACAAGGCTATCGCACCACTGGGTGTCCCACAACAATTACAAGCCCAAAACATGGAGAACCGAGTTTCAGGGTTGGAGAACCGGATGACCGATTTAGAGAAGGCTTTGGCCAAGTTCATTCAATCATCGGATACAAGATGTCAATTGGTTGAGGCCACACTTCGCAACAACACCGCATCATTGCATAACTTGGAGAACCAAGTGGGACAAATTATAAAGTCACTCTTGGAAAGACCACAAGGGAGTTTGCTTAGCAGCAAAGGGACCAATCCAACGGAACATGTGAAAGCGATCACTTTGAGAAATGATCATGAAGCTGAGAGTGGACTCCCTAGCGAAAGACAAATGTTGACTCACACTAGGTCGTGGAGATTGAGGAGAGAGCTAAAGAGAAGGAGATAGGACCCCCATCTTACAAGCTAAGAATCCCTTATCCTTCATGATTGAGGAATGACCAAAATGATGAGCAATACAAGAAGGTTTTGGGTCTATTTAAACAGTTGCACATTAACATTCCATTTGTGGAGGCGTTGTCACAAATTCCTCGCCATGCAAAGTTTCTCAAGGACCTCTGGCAATTTGGGTGAAGAGAAGGCATTGGCAGATTTGTGTGTTAGCGTCAACGTCATTCTTTATACATTCCTTCAGAAGATAGGCTTGGGAGAGCCTAGGCCCACTCGGATGACACTCCAATTGGCTGATCAATCAGTTAAACATATGAGGGGCATCATTGAAGGCGTACTTATGAAAGTTGACAAGTACATATTTCCTGTAGATTTCAAGGTGTTGGATGTTGATGAGGATACCGAGGTTCCACTGATACTTGGGAGGCCGTTCTTGCGCACTTCTGATAAGTGCTTGTGTATTAGTAATACGAAGTATTCCTTTCTTGAGTTAAGCATTACTTTTATTAGGTTTTGGAGCTAATACATGTGTATTTATGTTACTTTGTGCATGTACAGTTGTGAAGCCAAATATGAAATAAAGAAGCCAACGTAGATTGTGAATGCACCATTTGATGAAATGTTGGAAGGGACAAATGTGAAGACACAAGTTGGGTTCAAAGATATGTGAATGTATGGTAACCTCCGTGTATTCAAGAAATCACATGGTTTGGAGTGGCCCAAATACAGTCACATTTGCGTATTTCAACTCATGCAATGATAACAAGATCTTCACCAATGAATCTGTTTATTGAAGAAGCGACATGATCTACGGCATAAATGTGTGCTCAGCAAAATATGTGGAATCAGGAGCATTTTGGCGAGGGTACTATAGCAAAATATTGTAGCAATTCGATATAGCAGTTACTGTTCACAGCCCGCAGAAACTCAAGATTACCGAGAATCCACACGCCCATGTGGAATTTCCACAGGGCCGTGTAGAAATTCCACAAGGGCGTGTGGAGCATCCACAGGGCCATGTGGATGCCTGATTCCAGCCTATTTATAGCCACGATTCAGCCCGATTTGAGGATCCTTTTTCCTATCTTTTTTCCATCTTTTGAGAGGCTTGCCGCTAGGGTTTAGAGAGGTATTGGCAAAGCTTTTGGAGTGGTTCTACGGCTTTGACATCATGTTTCTATTGGAAGATAGCTATTGGGGGAGCTTTTATCGGCACCGATCTGGCCAGGTATACCCTAGGCTTGATGAGGGGACCTTTGGAACGGATGAGGCTACTCCACAAGACTATCGACATGACTACCGAGAGGGTTTTCCTATGGATTACTTATTTTTACTTTTGATTTTACTATTAATTGTATCTTGCACCATGGAGAGCTAAACCCCTAGTGGGTACTTTGATTTGTGAACCCTAGGTTATATTTATTTCATTAACCTTTTATTATGCTTTCCTTAATTGATGTTTTAATTGAGTTCCAATCTTGAATGCTTGTTGAATGATTTCTCCCTTAGAGTAACACTAGAGTTGGGAGACTATCTTGGTAGGCTTTGTGGATGAGTGACATACTATGAGGGCTAGAAAAAGCTAGACTGGAGATGGTCAAGACGGTGAGTCGAGAGGTAGCTGAGCGCCCCCTTTCTCTTTCGATGTGATTTATCCTACCTACATTTTCTAGAGTTCTTTGTGGTTACAATAGAGTGAAGTGCTAAAGGATGAACTCTGCCAGGGCTTAGTTGCTCGAGCGATAGAGTGAAGTGTTGAAGTAAACTTTAGTATATGGGGCTTAACTGCGATAGGGGCCTTTCACCTGGACCAAAGGGTTAGGTTTGTATATAGGAATAGGCTTTATCACTTGAAATCCCTAGAGTGTCTTGTAACTTGCACAGTGTGAGATGTTGAGATTGATCGATTTCTCTGCAGGGGCATATTGTAGAGTTAGTCACATTTGACATTTGGTTTGGGACAGTAAATCTTAGGATTTCCACGACTCATTGAGCATTAGTTAGGAAGCATAATAGTTGGTTTTGCACTTGAAGCGATAATCATAAGCGGAGCAATATCCGAGTACCCCACTTCTTATTGATTGTCTTTCCTCTCACTTATTTGTACCTCTCTTTCTTATTTATTTTATTTTCTCTGCATTACATCTTATTAACACAATCATTATTTCATCTTCGCTTGGTTAAGTAGCAATCTTGGTTTTTTATTCCCTTCCCGCTGTGGATATGATACCCACTCACCTGGAATTTATTATTTCGATAAACCCATGCATTTGCGGGTCTCACGCAAGGGGTGTGTTAACTTCCAAGGCTCTTATTGACCTGGACGGTGGGGAGTTGGCATTAAGAGTTGGTGATGACAAGTTAATATACCGCCTCACCTAAGCCATGCGACATTCTCTTGACTTTGATGACACTTTGTATTTTCTTGACATATTGATGAGTTAATTGCTGAATACGTGCAGGAAACGATGTGTCTGGACCCATTTGAAGGGTTGCTAGATCAATTAGTGGAAAATGAAGAAGTCTTATCACTCAATTTAGAGGACAGGTTGCAACCTATCACGGGGATCATGAAGAGGATGGTTGAAAAGATAAAAAGAGAAAGAAGATGTGACATGAAGCACCCCAATGCTAATGGGTATGCGTATTCATGGAGTAAGGGTGATGAACCCTTGTGTCATAACAAACTCATTAACTCCCCCTCTACCTTGAAACAATTATGTTCATCATGCTTTCAAGTTGTATGTAAGAGGGCAATATTCATTCATGAACCCCCTTGAGGTATGAATAGGTACGTTAAACTTAATGACGTTAAACGAGCACTTCTTGGGATGCAACCCAAGTATTTACTGCTTTTCTAGTTTCTAGTTTATTTTTTGCATGAATAAGAGCTTTAGTGTTTATGTCTTGATTTGTGCTTGTTATTTGACAAGGTCCCCTTGCGTATATCCCGCAAGTGCACGGGTTTATCAAAGTAATAATCCTGGAAGAGCGGGTATCGAATCCACAGGGAATAGGGAATAAAAACACTTAATCTGCTTCTTAGCTATGTGAAAGATCAGTAGTGATAAGTGTGAAAATTATTCAATTCTCAAAAGTAAAAACAACAAGTAAGAGAGCATGAGTAAAGGAGGAGGTAAGGCAATCGATAAAGATGGGGTACTCAGATAATGCTCCACATAGGACAATCGTTTCAAGTGCAAGAACCCTCTATTATGCTTCCTAATCAATGCAATGGTGAGTCGTGGAAATCCTTGAATACATAATCCCAAATTGAAGGTCAACTATGCCTAACTGTATACATGTCCCGGAGGAGAGATTAGATAACCTCTCAACCTCGCACTCGAATAGAATTGCAATGAGCTCTCAGATTCAAGTGATAAATCTCTTCCTAAATATAGACCTAACCCTTTGGTCCGGGGAGGAAGGTCTCTAACCACAATTAAGCCCTAAATACTAAGATCACCTCAACACTTCACTCCATTGCATGCGAAACTAATCCCCAGTGAAGTTCATCCCTTAGACCATTCACTCTATTATGGCCACAAAGAACTCGAGGACGGAGGTAGAATTTATCATGTCGGAGGGGAAAGGGGACGCTCTTGTACCTCTCGACTCACCCTCTCAACCCTCTCCAACCTAGCTTTGTCTAACGCTCGTGGTGTGTCACTCACTCAGAAGGTTACCAACAAGATCTCTCAACACCAGTGTCACTCTAGGAGAAATGTTCATACAAACAAGCATTCAAGGTTGGAACTCACAACAAACATCAATTAATTGAAAGCATAATAAAGAGAGTCAATGAAACAAATACATACTAGGATTCACAAATACCCAAGTACCCACTAGGGGTTTAGCTCTTCATGGAGCTAAGTAGAATCAAAGAAACAGAATGTAAAAGCAATGAATCCATAGAGAAACCCCCTCGATGGTCGTGTCGATGGTCTTGTGGAAAGTCTTCTACTCATCGTCCAAGGATTCCCTCGTCCGGTATAGAATACGCCTCGACGGAAGCTCCCCTACCAACCTTTGTCCTCGGGAATGACGATGTTGGAGACATAGAACCTCTCTAAAACCTTAGCCAATACCTCTCCAAACCCTAGCCAAAACCCTCTCTCAAGTTAGGGAAATGATGGAGAAAAGAATGCTGAAATCGGGGCTGAATCGGCATTAAATAGGGCTGGAATCGGGCGACCACACGGGCCTGTGGATTTTTCACACGCCCATGTGGAATTTCCACATGGCCGTGTATAATTTCCACACGCCCATGTGGATTCTCAGAATTCCTATTTTCTCGGTCGGTCGTGAGCAGGCGCTTTCTGATGCGGGGAGTAGCGGAAGCGGGCACACGTTCACATCGTGGATCATTTGCTTCTTTAATGACGGACAAATTGGTGGAGATCTTGTTCTATGTACATAAGTCGGAATGCTTGAGTGTGACTGCCCTTGTGCCCCTCCAAATGGTTGTGCTAACTCAAATACGAGGAGGTTGGCACACACTCTAGCATCTCGCACTAGACCTATATCTTTGCGTTTGAACCTTAGCAATATTTCCTCCAAAATCGGTGATTTATGATCCACATTGGCTTATTTCCTTCATACTCGGCCTCACAACCCTACTTGCACACAAGTAAAATAAAAACACACATATTAGTGTAAAAACCTGAGAAGAGCAATGCTCAACATAAGGAAAGAATGCTTCGCATTAATATCACACAAGCACTTATCAAACTCCCCACACTTAAGCTTTTTGCTTGTCCTCAAGCAAAAAAATTAAACATACGTGCATAGATGAAGGAAATATTGGAAGTGCTAGGGCCTTAGGGTTCACCAAAGTGTCTAGAGAGAGCATTCTACAAGTAAAGGGAAATTTCAACATTAAATACAAAAAAATCAAAGCTCTAGCTAAAAAAACTTGAATCAAAAAGGACAATAAACCCGAAATCGTATGCGTGTGTGAACTCACTCAAAACAACCCAAAGGTATACTCCTCAAAGTTCTAAGTATAAAGGGACTTATTTATACGCAAAAGTGAGAACAATTTCAAAGATGGTAGTAGCTTCACACATCCTCTAAGGTAGCCCTTTCCAAAGCGGCGCTAAGGTGGCTTTTCACACTTTCGAGTGGTAGCTTTCACTCATCCTATGAGATAGCTCTTTCTCTCATTAGGGCATAGCTAGTATCCGACTTATGAGAGTAGCTTCATACTTCATAAGTAGTAGCTCTTTCCACCCAACAAGCACAACTAAACAATAAAACTATTTTGTTCTTTCTTTTCATTTTCCATTTTTTTTTCAGAATTTAACACAAGAAACAACTATAACTAGTCCCTTTAACATCGAACATGAGTTTCCAATAGAGTTTAAAGAGTGAGTAGTGCACTGAGTGTAAATCGGGTAAAAATTCCTAGAAATTCAAGCAAGAACTAGAGCATGAAAACATTCAATGTTAAAATTTCTCCTAAACTCAAGAATACAATCATTGTAACTAAGGTGAACCGCCATTGGCTATGTGAGCATGTATATCAATCAAGAATAATAAAAAAAGATGTGTGCACTATGAAACTCCCCCACACTTAAGTTGTACATTGTCCCCAATGTACATATTCAAGCTCAATCAAAAAATTAATATTAATGAAGAATATATGTGGGAGAAGCAATCAAAACAATACTCCCCTGACTCTTAGTGTCGCGTTTGATGGAGTTAAGTCCTTGGGAGTAATGTTCCGAGCGGGTTGTGAAGCTCACACGGGCGAAATCTTTCGAAGCACCATGGGTGCATGCCCATGACAAAGTCTCAATTCCCAAGATGACAAGACCATGCACTTGCGCATACGAGGAGGTTCGGTGAAGCTCAATAAAGACAAAAATCAACCCGCGTATATAAGATAAAGCAAGGAATACAACTCGAGATGCAAAATAAAAATAAACCTAGAAGGAGAATCTTTTTACGAGTGAACAAGTCTAAAAAAATAAAAGTGCATAAAGGTAAAAATAAAAGTAAAGTCAAGTATTGGTGTAAGCCCTCGGGGCTCATGCGCTGGCGGTGGTGAAGAGCACATGGTGGATCTGTGGTGCGAGAATAGGGTGATGGGGATCTTTGGAGGTGCCGAGGGGGCACGAGGGAGTCCTCAAGCGCAAGATAAATGATGAGGCGACGTCTCGCTCTAAGATATGCTGTAATACATCGAAGCGTGCTATGAACTCTGTGTAATGAGTGACCTACGTAACTAATAAGTGCTTGTGTGATATGAATGCGAAGCATTCTTTCCTTATGTTGAGCATTACTTTTCTCGGGTTTTTACATTAATATGTGTTTTTTTATGTTACTTTTTATGCGGGTAGGGGTTGTGAAACCAATTATGAATGAAAAGAAGCCAAGGTGGATCACAATGCACCAATTTTGGAGAAAT
>NC_052490.1:12358195-12385695 GCF_009730915.1 Dioscorea cayenensis subsp. rotundata
CAGTTACGTATTGTTTATTGAAAGATGTGAGACATTCCAAAAAGAAAAACATAGGAACAGGATTTTGATTCAAATATAGTAGGCATTCAAAAAAGAAAAAAACATTAGATTAGGATTTTCATTAAAAGAAAATAGGAGACATTACTATAATAAAACATAGAATTAGGTTTTTTTATTCAAAATAGTAGTCATTACAAAAAGAAAACATTGGATTAGTATTTTGATTAAAAAATAAGAGGCATTACAAAAAAAAAATCATATTAAGGCTTTGATTAAAAAATACTAGACACTAAGAAAAAAACATAAGATTCGTGTTTTGATTCAAAAATAGTAGACATTAACAAAAGAAAACATAGGATTTTGGTTTTGATTGAAAGATCGGAGATATTACTATAACAAATCATAAGATTATGGTTTTGATTAAAAACAGTGGGCATTCTGAAAAGAGAACATAGGTTAGCATTTTGATTCAAAACTAATAAATAGGGCACATTTCCAAAATCAAAGATAGGATTAGAGTTTTGATTAAAAAATAGGACCCATTTGAAAAAGAAAACATAGGATTAGGGTTTTGATTAAAATATAGTAGGCATTCTGAAAAAAAAAAACATAGGATCAGGGTTTTGATTGAAAAATAGGAGACATTATGAAAAGAAAAGAAACAATTATTGTTTGATTCAGAAAGAGTAGACATTCCTAATAGAAAACATAGGATTAGGGTTTTGATTCAAACTAGCAGACATTCGTAGAAGAAAATATAGTATTTTGGTTTTGATTCAAAAATAGGAATTATTCTAAAATCAAAACATAGGAATACGGTTTTGATTGAAAAATATGAGACATTATAAAAAGAAAACATAGGATTATTGTTTTGATTTAAAAATAAGAGACATTCCCAAAAGAAAACATAATATTAGGGTTTTGACTAAAAAATAGGGGGCATTCTAAAAAACATATAGCATTAGTGTTTTAATTAAAAAATATGAGACATTCTAAAAAGAAAATATAGGATAAGGGTTTTAATTCAAATATAGCACGCATTGTGAAAAGAAAACAAAGGATTTGGGTTTTGCTTTAAAACCAGAATCCTATGTTTTCTTTTCTTTATGTCTCCTATTTTTCAGTAATGTTATGATAAAAAGGAGACATTTTGAAATGAAAAGAAAGGATTAATGTTTTTGAAAAATAGGAGACCTTCTTCTGAAAAGAAAAACCTAAGTTAGGGTTTTGATTCCAATCCAGAATTTAGGTGATATTCCAAAAGGAAAACATAGTATTAGGGTTTTGATTCAAAACCCTAATCCTATTCAAAAAGAAGGATTAGGTTTTCAATTGAAAAATAGGAGACATTCTGAAAAGAAAACATTGGTTAGGGTTAGAAAAATAAAAATGGGACATTTGCAAAACAAAAAATAGTTGGCATTCCGAAAATAAAGCATAGGATTATATTTTGATTCAAAACTAATAAATAGGAGACATTAGTAAAAGAAAACATAGAATTTTGTTTTGATTGAAATATAGGAGAGATTTTGAAAGAAAACATAAGATTAATGTTTTGAATAAATATTAGCAGACATTCCCAAAACAAAGATAGGATTATTGTTTTGATTCAAAAATAGGACGCATTCCCAAAAGAAAGCATAAAATTAGGTTTTCATTAAAAACTAAATAATTGGAGACACTCTGAAAAGAAAAAAAATGGGATTAGGGTTTAGATTTATAATATAGTAGGCATTCCAAAAAGAAAACAAAAGATTAGGATTTTGATTCAAAATTGAAAAAATATTATTAGTGTTTTGATTCAAAAATAGCAGACATTGCCATAAGAAAGCATATTACTAGTGATTTGATTGAAAGCCGATAAATAGTAGACATAAAATTCTGGTTTTGATTGAAAGATAGGAAACATTCCGAAAAAAATATAGGATTAGGGTTTTGATTGAAAAATATGAGACATTTTGAAAACAAAACATAGGATTAGGGTTTTGATAGAAAAATATAAGACATTACTAAAAGAAAACATAGGATTAGGGTTTTCATTAAGAATTGAAAAGTAGGGGACATTTTCAATCAAAACCCTAATCCTATTCCTAATCCTATGATTGAAAATAGGAGGCATTCCAAAAAAAAAAGCATATGATGAGGGTTTTGATTGAAAAATATGAGGCATTCCAAAAAGAAAACATAATATTATGTTTTTGAATAAAACTCTAATCCTATGTTTTCTTTTTAGAAAACATAGGATTCGAGTTTTGAAAGATAGGATTTAGGCTTTGATTGAAAGACAGGAGACATTCCGAAAAAGAACACAGGATTGGCATTTTTTTGAAAAATAGGTGGAATTCCAAAAAGAAAACAAAGGATTAGTCTTTTGATTGAAAAATATGAGACATTTTGAAAAGAAAAAAAAACATTGTATTATGACCTTGATTAAAATGGCAGACATTCCAAAAAAAAAAAAGATAGGATTAGTTATTTGATTCAAAAAAATGAGACATTCAGAAAAGGAAACACATTATTATGGTTTTGATTCAAAACTAAAAGATAGGACACATTACAAAAAGGAAAAACATAGGATTATAGTTTTGCGTCAAATATGGTTGGCATTCTAATATTATGACATTTCTATAATAGGAGCTTCCTATTATAGAAATGTCTAGTATTATTCAATTAAAATCCTAATCCTATGTTTTATTTTTGAAATGATTCCTATTTTTGAATCAAAACTCTAATCTTATGTTTTCTTTTCTGAATGTCTCCTATCTTTTAACCAAAACTATAATCCTATGATTTATTTTTGAAATGTCTCATATATTTCAAACAAAACTGCAATCCTATGTTTTCCTTTCGGAATGTCTACTATTTCCCAATCAAACCACAAATCCTATGTTTTACTATAGTAATATCTTATATTTTTCAATCAAAGCCCGAATCCTATATTTTCTTTTCTTAATACCTACTATATTCGAATCAAAATCCTAATCCTATGTTTTCTTTTCGCAATGTCCCCTAACTTTTAATCAAAACCCGAACCCTATAATTTGTTTTCTTAGTATTACCTATTTATATGTTTTGACTCAAAACTCTAATCCTATGTTTTCTTTTTGTAATGTCTCATTTTTTTTAATTAAAACTTTAATCCTATCTTTTGTTTTGGGAATCTCAGCCTATGTTTTCTTTTCATTATGTCTCATATTTTAAATCAAAACCCTAATCCAATGTTTTCTTTTCAGATTAGGGGACATTCCGAATCACTAATCCAAAGTTTTCTTCTCGGAATGCCTCTATCTTTTAGGAATGTCTCCTACTTTTGAATGAAAACCCTAATCCTTTCCTTTCTTTTTGGAATATCTACTATTTTTTATCAAAACCATAATCATATGTTTTTTCCTCAATGTCTACTATTTTTTAATCAAAACCCTAATCCTATGTTTTCTTATAGTAATGTCTCTTATTTTTCAATCAAACCCCTAATCCTATGTTTTCTTTCAGAATGCCTACGATATTTAAATCAAAATCTTGATCCTATGTTTGCTTTTTGTATTCCAAAACAATCCCCATGTTTTCAATTCAAAAACAAAGGATTGAAATCCCCAATTCTATGTTTTGTTTGCAAAATATGAGACATTCTGAATTAGAGTCTGAAATGGCTCCTATATTTTTAAATAAAAACCCTAATCCTTTGTCCTATTAAAAAATAGTAATCTCTCCTATTTTTTTATTCAAAACCCTAATTCTAAGTTTTTTTATAGTAATGTCTATAAATTTTTCAATCAAAACCCTAATCTTATATTTTCTTTTGGAGAATGTCTCCTATTTTTGAATCAAAACAATAATCCCATATTTTCTTTTTCGTAATGTCTCATATTTTTCAATCAAAACCGTAATCCTATGTTCTCTTTTCGGAATGGCTCCTATTTTTTAATCAAAACCCTAATCATATGTTTTCTTTTGGGAATATTTTCTATTTTTTAATCAAAACCCTAATACAATGTTTTCTTTTGGAAATGTGCCCTATTTTTTGGTTTTTAATCAAAACCATAATAGTATGTTTTCTTATATTAATGTTTATTATTTTTCAATCAAAACCCTAATTCTTCATTTTCTTTTTGGAACACCTCCTATTTTTGAATCAAAACTCCAATCTTATGTTTTCTTTTGGGAATGTTTACTATTTTTTGAATCAAAACACTAATCCTATATTTTTTTGGAATGTCTCATATTTTTTAATCAAAAGCCTTAGCATATGTTTTTTTATAATGGGTCCTATTTTTTAATCAATACCCTAATCTGATGTTTTCTTTTACGAATGTCTTTCATTTTTGAATCAAAACAATAATCCTATGTTTTATTTTCATAATGTCTCATATTTTTCACTCATAACCTAGTAATATGTTTTCAATCTTGAATCGATGCCCAAATCCTATGTTTACTTTTTCTAATCCTATCTTTTATATCAAGACCCTAATTCTATGTTTTCTTCTCTTTTCCTATGTCTCCTAACTTTTGTTTTGAAATGTCTAATATTTTTTAATCAAAACACTAATCGAAATGTGTCCTATTTTTTTTATTGAAACCAGTAATCATGTGTTTTATTTTCGGAATGTCTCCTATTTTACAATCTTAACATATATTTTCTTTTCTGAATATCTTCTATTATTCAATCAAAACCATAATCCTATATTTTTTTTGGAAATGTTATAGAAAATATGAGACATTATGAAAGGCTTCAAAATGTCTCATATTTTTGAAAAAAGGAGATATTTTTAAAAGATAACATTACTAATCCTATCTTTCTATCAAAACTTGAATCCTATGTTTTCTTTTTGAAATATCTCATTTTTTTTATTAAAACACTAATCCTATCTTTCAAAACTCTAATTGACACACCCTTTGTGTGTGTACCGCAAGTGAATGGGTTGTCGAAATAATAATTACAATGGTGAGTTGGTAGTTGTATCCACAGTGAATAGTGATCAGAAACACTAGAATTGCTATTTAACTAGAATGATGATGATTCCAAGGTGGTGTGAACAATACCAATGTGAAAAACAAATAAAGAAAACAAGAAAGAGAGATGGAATAAAATGAGAGGAAAGGCAATCGATAGAAAGTGGGGCACCCGGACATTGCTCACCCTAGGACTATTGCTTCTAGTGCAAGACCAATCATTATATCTCCCAACTAATGTCTAATGAGTCGTTGAAATCCTTAAACACACGGTCCTAAACCTAAGGTCAACCGTGACTAACCCTACACTATGCCCCGGTGGAAAAATCGCTCAATCTTAACAACTCACACTATGCAAGGCTGCTTAAAGCTCTAGGGACTCCAAGCGGTAAACCCTATTCCCTAATGTAGATCTAACCCTTTAATCCAGGCGAAAGACTCCTAGTCTCACTAAGCCCCCAAAGACTAAGGATTACCGCAATGCTTTCACCTGTCGCTATGCAACTAAGCCCCCGCTGAGTTCGCCTCTTAGCGCTTCACTTTATTGTGACCGCAAAGAACTCTTGAACACGAAGGTAAGATAAATCACACCGAAGGGAAAGTGAGCATTCCGCTACCTCTCAACTCACCCTCTCAACCCTCTCCAATCTAGCTTTTATCTAACCCTCATGGTATGTCACTCATCTATAAGAATTACCAAGATGGATTCTCAACCCTAGTGTCAATCTAAAAGAAAATCACTTCGACAAGCATTCAAGATTGAAACTCAATTAGAACTTCAATTAAAGAAAAACATAATAAAAAGGTTAATGAAACAAAAATCATCCTAGGGTTTACAAGTCCAAGGACCCACTAAGGGGTTTAGCTCTCCATGGAGCAAGATACAATTAATAATGAAATCAAAAAGTAAAAAAACATGCAATCCATAAGTAAAAGCCCTCGTCTCTTCTCCAAAGGTTCCCTCGCATGCTCTAGGGCACACCCTCGCTGAATCGATGTCGACGAAAGCTCCCCCAATAACTATCTTCCAAATGAATGCGGTGTTGAAGGCTGTAGAACTACTCCAAAAGCCTTGCCAAAGTCTCTCCGAACCCTAGTCGCGAGTGTCTCCAAAGATGACAATAAGATGGGCAAAAGATCCCTCAAAAACAAATTTTTAAATTGTGACTTAAATAGGGATGGAATCGGGCCTCAACACGCCCGTGTGAATCTCCAGGAAATGTGTTTTCTGCAATCTATGAACAGTAACTACTATAGTGATTTACTACAATAAATTACTACAGTACTTCGCCAAAATGCTCATGTAGTCGACACTTTTCATGGAGGCCACATGAATGGCACACATCCATGCGATAGATCGAAGCTATGCCTTCAATAACAATCACATTGACGTAAAAAAATCGTGTAGCCTTGCACAATCGTAACACACGAATGTGATTGCCTTTGTGCCCTTCCAAACCAAGTATTTTCTTGAGTACAATGGAGGTTAGCACATATTCACGTGTCTTTGAGTACAACTTGTGTCTTCGCATTTGTTCACTCTAAGATTTCATCAACAAGGTGCATCTACGATCTACTTTTGGCTCAATTCTTCCACTATTGTCTCCACATACTATATGCACAAAAGAACACAAATACACATATATGAGCAATAAAATCTGAGAAAAGTAATGCTCAATGTAAGAAAAGAATACTGTCGATTATTAGTACACAAGCACTTATCAAACTCCCTAACACTTAAGCTTTTTTTCTTTGTCCTCAAGCAAAAATAAAAACATTAAAGTACATAAGAAGAAAAATTGAAAGTTATTGGCCTTAGGTTCACCACAAGAATGCAAAGGAAGTATTCCACAAGTAAGGAAAAATTTCAACAACGAATAAGAAAAATCAATGATTTACCTAAAAACTTGAATAAAAAAGGACAATAAACCTGTTATCGTGTAAGTGTGTGTAGACTCACTCAAGCCAACCCAATGTATACTCCTCAAAGCTCTAAGCACAAAGGACTTATTTAAATACAAAAAGAGATGGTAGTAGTTTCACACATCCTCTAAGGTAGCTCTTTCCGAAGCGGCTGCTAAGGTCGCTTTCACACTTTTGAGGTGGTAGCTCTTTCTACTGGGGTAGAAGCTTTCACTCATTCCATGAAATAGCTCTTTCTCTCATTAGGGCACAACTAGTATCCCGACTTATGAGAGTAGCTTCATACTCATAGGTGGTAGTTCTTTCCACCCCCACTACACAATCAAAACAAACTTAACTTTTTTTTTTCTTTTTATTCAACCATTTTTTTCTTTTTTTCGAAGAAACTAAAACAAGAAATAACTAAACTAGTCCCTTAAACATCAAACTTGAGTTTCCACAAGGTTTAATGAGCGAGTAGTGCAATAAGTGTCAATCGGGCAAAAATTCCTAAAAATTCATTTAGAAACTAAAGCATGAGAACATTCAATGTTAAAAATTCTCCTAAACTTAAGAATACAACAATTGCAACTAAGGTGCACCACCATTGGCTACATGAGCATGCACAATCAACGCATAAGTATAGAACATGTGTAATGTGAACTCCCCCCACACTTAAGATGTACATTGTCCTCAATGTACACATGCAAGCACAATAAAATATAAAGCAATCAAAAACATATGTAGAGGTGGGCAATTGAAACAATACTCCCCTGATCTCCTAATGGTATGTTTGATAGAGCTCTATTCCTTGAGAGTTGAGTTCCAATGGGGTTGGAGCACACACACGGCCATGTGAAAATCATAATGACCGTGTCTATGACTATTTCTCAATTTCCATACTCACAAGACCATCTGAACGTATACACAAGGGGGTATAATAAAGCTCAACAAAATCAAAACAAAATAAAACTCGAGTCTATAAAGATATGAAAATGAAATACAGTCGAGACAACGAAAACAAAAGATAAACTCAGAAGGAGAATCTTTTCTGAGTGATACAAGTCCAACATAAATGCAGAAATAAAAATACAAAAACAAATGAAAACACTAAAGAAGAGACACCTCAAGTGTCGGTGTCATCTCGCTATCTCGCCTCGGCCGCTGGAGAAGATACTCGATGCCGGTGGATCGACCGGCCGTTGAACTGGTGATGGTAGTGTCGGGATGGTAGTGCGGTGATGCCCGAGGGTTAGGGGTCTCAACACGAACGAAGAAGTCACGCCTCGCCTAGTAGCTCGATGTAGAACGCCGAGACGCGCCATAACCTCCGTGGTGGTTCGCGGCTCCGATCGAGGCGAACCCTCAGCCCAAGTCTCGCCTCAGTAACCCCCTCCACAAAGACTCTCGAGCCTCTAAAAATGATCATGGGCTCGAGTCGAGAGAAAAATTTGACTAGTGATGGCTCCCTCGTGCTTCGGGTGGTGCCTCCCGCCTCCCATCTCGCTCCTCTTGTGGCTCGAGAATAGGCTGAGACCCCTCGCCAATGTCACCTCCCCCCTCAGCTATCTCTGGAGCGAGTGTAACAAGTACATACACTCCAAGCCGATACCTGCGCACCATCCCCATCAATCTCATCGTCTCTATGCCCATGGGAACAGGTACGATCTTCTTCTTGGCCCCCCCTGATCGTGTCTATCAAACCCATCCCAATAATGAGTTTAGTGATGTAGGGGCCAGAGAAGAGAACACCGATCTTGGCATACTATCCCTGATGCCGTAAGTACTCTTCTAGGATGTGTTTAATGTCGATCGGTGTGCTCTATACCATAGAATATAAATATAACAGCTCCTATCGGCTGAGTACACCAGTGCTGTCACCATGACTATTCACTAATTTGCTCAGAATGGTGTGAATGTATCTGTAGCTCGGCCAGGAGAGACACATGCCTTTCGACACCCTCACCTCATATTGACCCTGGCCACACAACGCCCTGTAAGCATGCTACGGTGTCAGACTGCCTGGGTAATCAGTCAGTAATTGCTCATACTCCTCTATAATGATGAACGCCTCATCATATTGACCCAAGTGGACTGAAAACTGACACTCATACTATGATACTGTTTGAAGGCTCTGAATTAGATGGCGTTAATGCTATCAAAGCTAGAGTACAAGCGGTCAAATTCGAAAGATGCTAACACCTTCAATGTCAGCATACGAATTGCATGATCACAAATAGACAACAATCTACGCCAACTGCCTACGGTGAGGAGCTCCTTAACCTCATCTGCCATATCATCAGCTAACTGAACCTCCCTGAGTGCACTCAAGTCCAAGAATCGTGTCTGACAGAACTTGAGCTTCAAAAGTAACTCAAATCTAGCCTGGTGCTCGGGAATAGCGAACTCCATATGATTCAGCTCAAGGGAATGCTTTCTGGGATGCTTGTTGGTTTGTTTCTTTCGTCCTGGGGGCCATGTCTGTAAGAATTGAAAAGAAAATTGATAAAATACACTCACAGAAACAATACTACAGAAATCCACACAGCCGTGTGAAAATTCCACACGCCCATGTGGATCCACGGGGCGTAAAAGCCACATGGCCACTATGCCAAAATCACAAAAATATATGTGAATATCACTATAAGAACCACTCTAATGCATGCACCAACCATTTACACATGGAAACGAAACAACATTCACTAGTTTAACCAAATTAAATCAAGATTAGCGGAAGAAAAAGAGAACGAGGGCTTACCGACGAAATAGAGATGAAAAGTTTTGAATGCGGCCGGAAAACAACTCTAGGACTTTATAAATAGATGGTGAGGGGTTGGGGAAGCGAGGAGAGGCATCGTTTGAGTGTTTGGCAGTTAAAGAATGAAGGGGAGGAAGTGGGTTATAAAGAGAAATCGTGGCCTTTGAAGTTTTATATATCTACACAGGTGTGTGGAAATTTTCTACGCCCATGTGACTCCCATAGGAACGCTCACAGTGCGCATACACGCCTGCAGTGCTCGGGATGGCCTCTCAACACATCCACACGACCGCGGTGGAAATTCCCCATGCCCTGCAGTGCCGATCCACAGTAGGGCACCCACATGCCCCTCGCGGCTTCTCCGCTCACCCGGGAAATTCTTTTAAGTGTTTCACACGCCCAAGTGGAAATTCCACACGGGTGTGGATCTTCACAATGGTACTCACAGGGGCACTCACACGCCTTTGTGTCTTCTCGGGATGAATTCTGAGACTCTGCAGAGAAACACACGCATGTGTGAAAATTACCCACGGGTGTGTGACCGCTACAAGGTCGCTCCCATGCGTCAAAACACACCCTTGTGTCCTCTCTGGGATGAGCTCTCGAATCGAAAATACACGCCAAGGTGGAAATTTCCACACGCGCGCAGTGTCTTCTTTGGATGACTTAGAAAAAATCACAGACTCTGCAGAAAATTTTTGCACACTTATACACATACAGAGCCTACTTATACTATGAACAACTGACCAGACAATCATGGAAAACATGCTCAAACGACCAATAAACTTCACTAATTACAATTAAGCCAACGAAAACATCAATGATCCATGAGACACCAACACTAAAGCTCTTATTAATGCAAACACTAAACTAAAACCTAAAAACATTAAAGACTTGGGTTGCCTATGAAGAAGTGCTTGTTATACGTCACTAAGCTTGACGTACCTCTTCTTACCTTATGGGGGCTCATAAATACAGGTTTTCCTCTTACCGACAACTTAAAAGCATGATGAACATAATCTTTTCAAGGTAGAGGGACAGTTATCGAGCTTGTTACCACACAAGGGTTCGTCACCCTTACTTCGAGCTTGCACATCCCCATTAGCCTTGGGGCGCTCTTGTATGCTTCCTTGCTCGCTTCAACTTTTTGGATAATCCTCTTCATGATCCCCGGGTGGGTTGCATCTTGTCCTCTAGACCAAGTGATAAGACTTCTTCGTTCTCCACTTCTTGATCTAGCACTCCTTCATATGGGTCCAGACACATCATTTTTCTGCACGTGTTCATCAATTAACTCATCAGTAGTGTCAAGAAAGTAAAGAGTATCATCAAAATCAAGAGAATGTCGCGATGGCTTTCAGCTGAGGCGGTATGTTAACTTGTCATCACTAACTCATTAAGTTAACTCCCCAGCCATCCATGTCAATAAGAGCCTTGAAGTGCGCAAGAATGACCTCCCTAAGTATCGCAGTAACATCGACATCCCTCAATAACATCCAAAGACTACAAAGTCAATAGGAAATATGTACTTATCAACTTTCACAAGTACATCTTCAATGATGCCCCTTGGATGTCTAACCCTTTGGTCCGCCAATTGAAGTGTCATCCGAGTGGGCCTAGGCTCTCCCAAGCCTAGAGACTAGAAGAATGTGTAAGGCATGACGTTGATGCTATCCTTTGAATCTGCCAATGCCTTTTCTTCACCCAAATTGCCAATATTGCACGGGATGATAAAGCTTCCGGGGTCCTTCTTCTTGTTTGGAATATTCTTTTGCAACACCACCGAACATGAAGCATCTAAGATCACAAATGCACTCTCCTCCAACTTTCTCTTGTTGGTCAAGAGGTCGTTGAGAAATTTTTCATAGCGAGGCATTTGAGATGACGCCTCCACAAATGGGATATTGATTTTGGCCATTCTTCAATCTTGAAGGATAAGGGATTCTTGGCTTGTAGGGTGAGGGTGACACCCCTTTTCTTTTTCTATTTCCTCAACATCCACGACCTCGAGTGCTTCAACATTGGTCTGCTCACTCAGGAGCCTACCCTCAACTTCACGCACCACTTCTCAAAGTGATCGCCTTCACATGTTCCCTTGGGTTGGTTTCTGTGTTGCTAGGCAAACTCCCTTATGGTCTTTCCGAGAGTAACTTCGCAATTTGGCCCACTTGGTTCTCCAAGTTGTGCAATGAGGCGGTGTGGTTGCTAAGTGTGGCCTCAACCGATTTAAATCTTATATCCGACAATTGAATGAACTTGGTTAAGGCCTTTTCTAGGTCAGTCATCCAGTTTTCTAACCCTGAAACTCGATTCTCCATGTTCTGGGCTTGTTGTTATTGCAAACCCGATGGTGTCATATTCTTCTGTTACCCTTGATTACTTCAAGAAATGTTCGGGTGCTCCTCCACCCCGGATTGTAGGTGTTGCTATATGGATTCCGCTGGCCTTTCATTATGCTACTCCACAAAATCCGCTTTGTTCCACCGAGGATGTACCACCCTATAGAAATCGGGCAATCAGATGGAGCATGTCCTCCCCCACACCCAAAGGCAACTTCGTCATAGCTCGCCACTCTAAGAGAAGTTAGAGTGTCTACCTTCTTGCTCAATGACTCAAACCTCGGGCCTCCAATGAGGTAATCAGATCAATCTCATGAAGTCTCGGCTACCTTCTTTTCTCGTCCCCTTGCATTCCACTCGATAACCTGCTCATAGCTATTTCTTCAATGAGATGTCGGGCTTCTTCGTAGGTCTTGCTCCCAAAGGTACTTCCTCACTGCAAAGATCAAATAATCGCTTTGTGCTTGTGTTCAAACCATTATAGAAAGTCTGAATGATCTTCCACTCGGGGAACCCATGTTGAGGACATTTCCATGGGAGCTCCTTGAACCTATCCTGTGTCTCAAATAGAGACTCCAATACCGTTTGCACAAAAGAGGATATTTCATTCCTAAGCTTCACAGATTTTCTAGGAGGAAAATATCAGGCAAGAAAATCTTCTACCATCTCCACCCATGAATGTAGCCATTGCTTCACTCTCCCTTTAAAGGAAAATGGGAAGGGCCTCAACTTGATGGCATCATTCATGACACCATTAATATTGAGCATGTCACACACTTCCATGAAGTTCTCAATGTGATTGTTTGATCCTCATCGGCCAAAACCATTAAACCGAGCGGGTCATGTAACATCCGGATGAAGCTCGGCTTGAGCTCAAAAATTTTTGAGCCATTATCGCTGGGCAGATAATACTAGATTGTGTGCCAAGAACTTCGCGTCCAGCATAATCCGACAAAGATCCTCTCGCTACTCATTCTGTTATGCCATATTATCTGACACTTCATCTTCTATCTCAACTTGATTCGATTGTTCTTGTACAGGTTCTTTTCCCCTTCTACAAAATGTTCGTTCAAGTTCAGGATCACCTTCAACCAATGTCAAAGGGTTCCCTCAAATCATAACCTGGAGCTGCAACCAAAGAAGTAAAGACAAATTAGAACGATGGAAGAATAAGAAAGTGTGAAATAGAACAAGTGATGAATAGCTAAAATAGCTAAGTGAAAAGTGTTTCCAAAATGCCTATTCTCGGATAACGATGCCAAAAACTTGACACATCCCTTGCATGTGTACTGCAAGTGCATGGGTTGTCAAAGTAATAGATACACTGGTGAGTGGTAGTCTTATCCACAGGGAATAGTGATCAAAAACACTATAACTGTTATATAACTAGAATGACGATGATTCGAAGGTGGTATGAACAATATCAATGTGAGAAAGAAATAAAAAAAACAAGAAAGAGAGATGCAATAAAATGAGAAGAAAGTCAATCGATAGAAAGTGGGACACCCGGACATTGCTCACCCTAGGACTATTGCTTCAAGTGTAAGACCAATCATTATGTCTCCCAACTAATGTCTAATAAGTTGTGAAAATCCTTAAACACACGGTCCCAAACCTAAGCTCAACCGTGACTAACCCTACACTGTGCCCCGACGGAGAAATCATTCAATCTCAACACCTCACACTGTGCAAGACTGCTTAAAGCTCTAGGGACTACAAGTGATAAACCTTATTCACTAGTCTTGATCTAACCCTTTGGTCTAGGCGAAAGACCCCTAGTCTCAATTAAGCCCTAGCACTAAGAATTACTGCAACGCTTCTATCCGTCGCTTGCATAACTAAGCCCCAGTGGAGTTCCTCTCTTAGCACTTCACTCTATTGTGACCGCAAAGAACTCTTGGAACACGAAGGTAGGATAAATCACACCGGAAGGGAAAGGGGACGTTCCGCTACCTCTCGACTCACCCTCTCAACCCTCTCCAATCTAGCTTTATCTAGCCCTCATGGTGTGTCACTCATCCACAAGGATTACCAAGATGGATTCTCAACCCTAGTGTCACTCTAAGGGAAAAATCACTCAAGAAGCATTCAAGATTGGAACTCAATTAGAACATCAATTAAAAAAATCATAATAAAAAGGTCAATGAAACAAAAATCATCCTTCGGGTTTACAAGTCCAAGCACCCACTAGGGGTTTAGCTCTCCATGGAGCAAGATACAATCAATAATGAAATCAAAAGTAAAAACATGCAATCCATAAGTAAAACCCCCTTGTAGTCCATATCGATGGTCTTATGTAGTCTTCTCCAAAGGTTCCCTCATCAAGCTTAGGGCACACCTCGCTGTATCGATGTAGGCGAAAGCTCCCCCAACAACTATCTTCAGAAGGAATGTGGTGTTGAAGGCTATAGAACCACTCCAAAAGCCTTGCCAAAGCCTCTCCGAACCCTAGCTGCGAGCGCCTCCAAAGATGAGACAAGGATGGGCAAAAGATCTCTCAAACGGCTGAAATCGTGACTTAAATAGGGCTGGAATTGGGCATCCACACGGGCGTGTAGAATTTTCACACGCCCATGTGAATCTCTAGGAAATGCGTTTTCTGCGATTTATGAACAATACCTGCTACAGGGATTTACTACAAGGATTTCCTACAATAAACTACTACAGTACTTCACTAAAATGCTCTCAATTCCACACTTTTCATCGAGGCCACATGAATGGGCACATATCCATGCGGTAGATCACGTTGCATCTTTAATAACAATCACATTGACGAAAATCTTCCTAGCTTTGCACAAGTCAGAACACGCGAATGTAACTGTCTTTGTGCCCTTCCAAACCATGTATTTGCTTGAGCACAATGGAGGTTAGCACACATTCACATGTCTTTGAGCACAACTTGTGTCGTCGCATTTGTTCACTCTAAGATTTCATCAACAAGGTGCATCCACGGTCTACTTTTGGCTCCTTTCTTCCACTATTGTCTCCACAACCCTATATGCACAAAAGAACACAAATACACATATATGAGCGATAAAATCTGAGAAAAGTAATTCTCAATGTAAGAAAAGAATACTTCATAATAATAGTACACAAGCACTTATCACTAATCCTAAGTTTTCTTTTGGTAATGTCTCCTATTTTTTAATCAAAACACTAATTATTTTTTCTTTTCGGAATGTCCCCTACTTTGTGATCAAAACACTAATCCTATGTTTTCTGTTGGAAATGTCTGCTATTTTTGAATCAAAACCCTACTCCTATGTTTTCTTTTGGAAATGTCCTTTATTTTTTGGATTTTAATCAAAACCATAATCTTAAGTTTTCTTATAGTAATGTCTCCTATTTTTCAGTCACAATGCTAAGCCTATGTTTTCTTTTTAAAATGCATGCTATTTTTTAATAAAAACCATAATCCTATGTTTTCTATACGTAATGCCTACTATATTTGAATGAAACCCCTAATCCTATGTTTCTTTTTTGAATGTCTCCTATTTTGCAAACAAAACCCCAATCCTAAGTTTTCTTTTCTTATGTCTCCTATTTATCAGTTTTTAATCAAAACCCTAATCTGATGTTTTATATAATAATGTTTCTTAGTTTCAATCAAAATTCTAATCATATGTTTTATTTCATAACTGCCTACTATATTTGAATCAAAATAGTATATTTGAATAAAAAATGCCCTCTATTTTTTCAGTTTGATTAAAAACTAAAAATATTTCAGAATTCTAAACCAAAAGATACGGTTTTGGGTTTTAATTCAAAACTAGGAATGTCTCCTATTAGGATTAGTTTTTCTATTATAAAATAGTAGATATTCCACAAAAGAAAACATAACATTACTGTTATATTAGAGACATTAAGAAAACATTCCTATTATTTCACAAAGAAAAATAGGAGACATTACTTTAAGAAAACATAGGTTACGGTTTGGATTCAAAACTATTAAGTAATTCACATTACGAAAAGAAACAATATGAGACATTCCGAAAAGAAAATATCGGATTAGGGTTTTGATAAAAAAGAACAGAGATTTCATAACAAAGATAGAATTTGGGTTTTGATTGAAAAAATGATATGTTTTGAAAACTAAACAAAGGATTAGGGTTTGGATTGAAAAATAGTAGAGTTTTGATAATGGTTTTGATTTGGAAATGTCCTAATCCTATGTTTTCTTTTCGGAATGCCTTCTAGTTTTGAATAAAACCTCTAATCATAAAATTTCTTTTAGGAATGTATCATATTTTTCAATCAAAAATCTAATCTTATGTTTTCCTTTAGAATGCCCCCATTTTTTAATAAAAAGCCAAATCCTATATTTTTTTTTTCTTAATGTCTCCTATTTATTGGTTTTGAATCAAAACCCTTATCTATGTTTTCTTTTGGGAATGTCTCCAATTTTTCAATAAAAATCCTAATGCTTTCTTTCCTTTTTGAAATGTCTGCTATTTTTGAATCAGAACCTTAATCCTATGTTTGCTTAGAGTAATGTCTCCTATTTTTCATTCAAAACCCCAAGCCTGGTTTTTTTTTTAAAATGTGTCATATTTTTTCAATCAGTACCCTAATCCTATGTTTCCTTTCCAGAATGTCTACTATTTTTAATTAAAACCCCAATCCTATATTTTGTTATAGTAATGTCTCCTATTTTTCACTCAAAACCCCTAATTCTATGTTTTCTTATAGTAATGTATCATATTTTTTATTCAAAACCGTAATCCTATGTTTTCTTTTCGAAATGTCTCATACTTTTCAATCAAAACACTAATCCTATGTTTTCTTTCCAGAATATCTACTATTTTTTAATCAAAATCCCAATCCTATATTTTCTTATAGTAATGTTTCCTATTTTTCATTCAAAACCCTAATTTTTTTGTTTTCTTATAGTAATGTATCATATTTTTTTTTATTCAAAACCCTAATCCTATGTTTTCTTTTCGAAATGTCTCATATTTTTCAATCAAAACTTTAATCCTATGTTTTCCGTCCAGAATGTCTACTATTTTTGAATCAAAACACTAATACAATGTTTTCTTATGGTAATGCCTCCTATTTTTCAAACAAAATGCTAATCCTAATCTTATGCTTTCTTTTCAAAATATCTCATATTTTTGAAAAAAAGGAGACATTTTCAAAAGAAAACATTATAATGCTATTTTTCAATCAAAACCTGAATCCTTTGGTTTCTTTTCAAAATATCTTATATTTTTCGATCAAAACCCTAATATGATGTTTTATTTTTGGAATGTCTGGTATTTTTGAATAAAAATCTGAATCCTACGTTTTTTTTTCAGAATGCCTCCTATTTTTTAATCAAACAATAATCTTATGTTTTCTTTTGGAAATGTCTACTAGTTTGGAATGAAAACCCTATGTTTTCTTTTCAGAACCCTATGTTTTTTTTTCAGATTGTCTGCTACTTTTTAATCAAATCATTAATCCTATGTTTTCTTTTGGGAATGTGTCCTATTTTTCAGTTGTCAATCAAAACCCTAATGCCTTGTTTTCTTTTCAGAATATCTCATATTTTTGAATCAAAACCCTTATCCTATCTTTTGTTTTGGGAATATCTGCTAATGTTTAATCAAAACCCTAATCCATTGTTTGCTTTTTAGAATGCCGCATATTTTTCAATCAGTATCCTACTCCATTGTTTTCTTTTTGGAATGCCGGCTATTTTTTAATCCAAACCATAATCTTATGTTTTCTTTAGGAATGTCAACTATTTTTGAGTGAAAATAATAATCCTATGTTTTCTTTTTGTAATGTCTCATATTTTTCAATTAAAACCCTAATCATATATTTTCTTTTGGGAATGTCTGATAAGTGCTTGTGTGATAAGAATACGAAATATTCTTTCCTTATGATGAGCATTACTTTAATCGGGTTTTAACACTAATATGTGTGCATTTATGTTACTTTCATGCATATAGGGTTGTGAAGCCGAAGGTTAGAGAAAGAAGCCAATGTAGATCATGAATGCACCATTTGGAGGAAGTCTTGAGAAAGTTCAAACGCGAAGACATAAGTCGGGTTTAAGATGCGAGAATGTGTGCCAACCTTCTTGTATTCAAGTTAGCACACCGATTTGGAGGGGCACAAGGGTAGTCACATTCAAGCATTATGGCTTGTGCATGTATAGCAAGGTCTCCACCAACGTGTCCGTTTATTGAAGAAGCAAAGCAATATATGGCATAAACGTGTTCCTGTTTACGTTACCTTCATGAAAACATAGATTCGGGAGTGTTTTGGGTCGGTATTGTAGTAGTGCAATGTAGCAAACACTGTAGCAGATACTGTCCATAGCCGGCGGAAGAAGGAGTAAAACAAAGAATCCACACGAGCGTGTGGAAATTCCACACGCCCGTGCGAAAAATCAACATGGGCGCCTACATGGGCATGTGGATTCCCGATTCCAGCCCTATTTAAGGCCGATTTCAGCCCGGATTTTAGCATTCTTTTCTGTATTCTTTCCCCAACTTGAGAGAGGGCTGTGCCTAAGGTTTAGAGGGGTTTTGGCAAGGCTTTTAGAGTGGTTCTCCAGCTTCAACACCGCACTCCACTTGCAAGAAGATTATTGGGGGAGCTTTCATCGGCACCAATTCGGTGAGGTGTGCCCTAGGTTTGACAAGGGGCCTTTGGAGAAGACGAGGCCACTCCACAAGACCATCAACACGACTATCGAGGGGGTTTTCTATGAATTACTTGTTTTTACATTTGATTTCATTGATTGTAACTAGCTCCATGGAGAGCTAAACCCCCTAGTGGGTACTTGGATTTGTGAACCCTAGGATGTATTTATTTCATTAAACCTTGGTATTATGCTTTCATTAATTGATGTTTTATTTGAGTTCCAATCTTGAATGATTGATTGATTGAATGCTCCCTTAGAGTAACACTAGGGTTGAGAGTTTACCTTGGTAATCCGTGTGAGTGAGTGACACACCACGTGAGTTAGACAAAGCTAGATTGGAGAGGGTTGAGAGGGTGAGTAGAGAGGAAGCATAGCGTCCCCTTTCCCCTATGGTGTGACTTATCCTACCTCCATTTCCTCGAGTTCTTTATGGTCATAGTAGAGTGAATGGGCTAAGGGATAACCTTCCGCTGGGGCTTAGTTGCAGAAGTCAACGGAGTGAAGCATTGAAGTGATTTTAGCACCTAGGGCTTAATTGTCACTAGGGACCTTCCACATGTACCAAAGGGTTAGGTCTACATCTAGGAAGAGGATTTATCACTTGGAATCCCTAGACCTCATTGCGATTCTATACGAGTGCGTGGTCGACAGATTGTTCAATTTTTTCTCCGGGACATGTATAGAGTTAGGCATGGTTGACCTTAGATTTGGGACCATGTATTAAAGAATCTCCACGACTCATTAATGCATTAGTTAGAAAGCATAATAGAGGTTTCCACTTGAAACGATTCTCCTAGGGGGAACAATATCCGGGTACCCCATTTATATCAATTGCCTTATCCTTCAATTTTATTGTGCCTCTCGTTCTTATTGCTTTTATCTCTTTTTATATAAATCTCATTCATCATAACATCAATCTATTCTCATCATAGTTAGATAGCAATCGTTGTGTTTCTATTCACTATTCCCTGTGGATATGATACCCACTCATCTTTGATTTATTACTTCGACAAACCCGTGCACTTGCAGGACATACACAAGTGGCGTTGTCAAGTTTTTGAAACCATTGCTCGGGGAATAAGCATTTTAGAAGCACTTTGGACTTTGCTATTTTAGCTATTTATTATTCATTATATTTCATACTTTCTTATTCTTCCATCATTCTCATTTGTTTTCTTTTGTCATGTCTTACTTTTCTTGCAAGGAGTTTAAATGATCAATGATCCGCTCATTGCTCTGTATTCTCGACTTGAAGTTCTGAGTGAACAAGTCGATAGAATTATTGCTTCATAATAACAAAGAATTCATTGTTGCAACACAAATCATCCAATTGAAAAGGGCTACCCAAACTTCTTGTGGCATAGTGATGGACAATGTTGGGAAGCACCTTAAGAGGAATGTCAAATGGGTGAGATACTCAGAGAGGATGCACTTCAGTTGCAAAGAGTATTAGATAACTTTATTGAAGCATCCGATGTGTGCGTCCAAAATATGGAGACCAGACTAAGATGTCATGAAGCGTCCTATAAAAACCTTGAGCATTAATTAGGAGGGATACTTGACACACTTTCCGAGGAATAACAAGCATTTGATAAAGCAATTCAAGTTCCTTATAGAGATGATGTGGTAGTGATTGGCAATGAAGAAGTTGGGCGGAAGGAGTATGATGTTGCCGAAATTGAGGGGATGCAAGAAGAACCTTTTATTCAATGTGAGGATTGTTTGAATGGACAGTATATTTGTGAACAAGAAATGATACAAGGAGGGTCGGCGAAGACAGATTGCTTTCAAGTTGAAATTGAAGAAGAAGTAAATCCTAAGGTAATGGAACGAGCACCCCTCTTTGGGATTGATCAACTCATAAATTGCAAGAAACAGATTTTGGGTTTGGAAGAAGATGTGGGTAGGAGATTGAAGCCATCCAATGACCCACCTGTGCTAAGCTTGGACAATTCCCAACCCAAATTGTTTCCTTGGAGGCCAAAGGTAAGATGGTTGGACTCTCCAACAAATATTCCACCCCGACAAGTAGATTTTTGGTTTAAAGGAAGTAACTTTGCAATATCTAGTTGGGAGGAACATACTTGACAAGGTCCCCTTGCGTATATCCCGTAAGTGCACGGGTTTGCGAAGTAATAATCCTAGGTGAGCGGGTATCGAATCCACATGGAGTAGGGAATAAAAATACTTAATTCAATTCTTAGCTATGTGAAAGATCAATGATGATGAGTGTGACGATGATTCAATTCTTAGTAATAAAAGCAACAAGTAAGAGAGCAAAAGTAAAGAAGGGGATAAGGCAATTGATAAAGTTGGGGTACCCGGATAATGCTCCACCTAGGATAATTGTTTCAAGTGCAAGAACCCTCTATTATGCTTCATAATCAATGCAATGGTGAGTCATGGAAATCCTTAATTATATAGTCCCAAATCTAAGGTCAACTATGCCTAACTCTATACATGTCCCGGAGGAGAAATCGAACAATCTCAACACCTCGCACTCGTACAGAGTTGCAATGAAATCTAGGGATTCCAAGTGATAAATCTCTTCCTAATTATAGACCTAACCCTTTGGTCCAGGTGGAAGGTCCCTAACCACAATTGAGCCCTAGATACTAAGATCACCTCAACACTTCACTCCGTTGCACGCGCAACTAAGTCCCAGCGGAAGTTCATCCCTTAGACCATTCACTCTATTATGACCGCAAAGAACTCAAGGAACGGAGGTAGAATCTATCACGCCGGAGGGGAAAGGGGACGCTGCTGTACCTCTCGACTCACCCTCTTAACCCTCTCCACCCTAGCTTTGTCTAACGCTCGTGGTATGTCACTCACTCACAAGGTTACTAACAAGAACTCTTAACCCTAGTGTCACTCTAGGGGAAATGTTCATATAATCAAGCATTCAAGGTTGGAACTCACAATAAACATCAATTTATTGAAAGCATAATAAAGAGATTCAAAGAAACAAATACATCCTAGGGTTCACAAATACCCAAGTACCCACTAGGGGTTTAGCTCTCCATGGAGCTAAGTACAATTAAAGAAATAGAATGTAAAAGCAATGAATCCATAGAAAACCCCCTCGATGGTCGTGTCGATGGTCTTGTGGAGAGTCCTCTACTCATCGTTCAAGGATTCCCTCATCCGGTATAGGATAAGCCTCGATGAAAGCTCCCCTACCAACCTTCTCCCTAAAGAACGACGATGTCGGAGCCGTAGAACCTCTCCAAAATCCTAGCCAATACCCCTAAAAACCCTAGCCGAAACCCTCTCTCAAGTTGGGGAAAAGATGGAGAAAAAAAATACTAAAATCGGGGCTGATTCAGATTTAAATAGAGCTGGAATCGGGAGACGACACGGGCGTGGATATTTCACGCGCCCGTGCAGAATTTCCACACGGGCGTGGATAATTTCTGCACGCCCGTGTGGATCCTCTGAACTCCTGTTTTCTCGGCTGTCTGTGAATAGTGCTACTACAGTACTTGCTACCTTGTTGCTACGGTGCTCTACTACAGTATCCGGCCTGAATAGCTTCCCAAATCCATACTTTCATCGGAGTAACGCAAACGGGCACACGTTCACGTCGTGGATCACATTGGTTCTTCAATGATAGGAAAGTTGGTGGAGCTCTTGTTCTATGTGCATAAGTCGGAATGCTCGAGTATGACTGCCTTTGTGTCCTTCCAAATGGATGTGCCAAACTCGAATATGAAGAGGTTGGCACACACTCTAGAATCTCACATCGACCTATGTCTTCGCGTTTGAACCTTAGCAAGATTTTCTCTAAAATCGGTGCATTGTAATCCACGTTGGCTTCTTTCCTTCATTCTTGGCCTCACAACCCTACCTGCACGAAAGTAACATAAAAACACACATATTAGTGTAAAAACCTGAGAAAAGTAATGCTCAACATAAGGAATGAACGTTTCGCATTCATATCGCACAAGCACTTATCAATACTCTTTTTAAGGCTTCATAAGGTAAGGAAGAGGTACGTCAAGCTAATTGATGTAAAACAAGCATTCTTGGGAGGCAACCCAAGTTTTTAATGTTTTTCTAGTTTTTAGTTAGTATTTGAATGAATAAGGCTTTAAGTGTTGGTGTCTTGATTCTTAGATGCTTTTGCTGTGATTTTCTCATGGACATTGTGGTGTTATCATATGCCTAATCGTGTGTGGCGAAGAATCTTGGTCGTTTGAGTGTGTTTTTCGTGTTTTCTCTAGTTAAAATTGCATTGTTAGGAAGGTTCTGAGTGTATATCTATGTTCAGGAATTTTTTGCAAAGCCTGCAAAGTTTTTTTAGTGTCCAGAGAAAACACACGCCCGTGTGGAATTTCCGCACGGGCGTGCTTTTTCATTCAGATCTCATCCAGGAGAAGCACAGGCCCGTGGACTCGCCCTTGTGAGCGATCTAGTGATGGTCCAAGTCTATGTGGAATTTCCGCACTGACGTGTGTTTCCCTGCAGAGACTTAGAGATTTTTCCGGAGAAGACACAGGCGCATGGACTCGCCTCTATGGATGATTCCGTTAACAAACGCACGGGCGTGGGTAATATTTGCATTCCCGTGTGGTTCTCTGTAGAGGATTTCTCCACCATCCCGAGAAGACACAGGGGCGTGCGTCTGCCCCTGTGAATTTCCTAGTAAGGATCCACGGCCGTGAGGTATTTCCGCACGGGGTTGTGAAACACTTAGAGAATTTTCTCGGTTGGACAGAGAAGCCATAGGGGCGTGCATCTGCCTCTGTGGGTCGGGGGCATGGGCATGGGAATTTTCCGCACGCCCATGTGGATGTGTTTAGAAGCATAGGTTGTCATCCCAAGAAACCACAAGGGTGTGTTTCTGCCCCGGTGGGTCTTTCCGGGGGAGTCACATGGGCGTGGGAAATTTCCACACGCCTGTGTGGATGTACAGAACTCAAAAGGCTGCGTTTTCTCTTTATAAATTTATTTTTCCTTTTCATCTTTTCACTCCCAAACATTTTGTGAATGCATCCTTGCACTCTCCCAACCTCTCACCGTCATTTTAGAGGGGTTGTTACTTGAGTTTTCCAGCCGTTTTCTATTCTTTCATTCTCATTTCATCGGTAAGCTTCTCTTTCTCTTTCTTCGCCAAATCCTCATTAATTTTGCAGCACCAGCATCATCTTCACCAGCAGCAGCAACCAATGCACCAGCAATTGACACCGACACTTGAGGCATCTTTCCATTCTTTGTTCTTATTTTTAGTATTTTATTTCTGCATTTTATTATGAACTTGTACATTCAGAAAGGATCTTCCTTCTGAGTTTATCTTTTATTTTTGTCTCGAGTTGTAATTCATTGTTTTATCTTTTATATACTCGAGTTGTAATTCATTGCTTTATCTTTTATATACTCGAGTTGTTTTTTATTGTTTTATTGAGCTTCACTGAACCCCCTTGTGTATGCGTACAGATGGCCTTGTCAACATGGGAATTAACAACTTGTCATAGACACGGCCAAGATGATTCGGCTCTTTGCAGTGGGAGCTTCACAACCTGTTGGAACATTACTCCCAAGGATTTAGCTCCATCAAATGCAACACTAAGTAGTCAGGGGAGTATTGTTTTGATTGCTTCTCCCACATTTGTTCTTGATTGATATACATTATGTGTGAGCTTGCATGTCTACATTGGGGATAATGTAAAACTTAAGTGTGGGAGGGGGTGAGGGAGTTTCATAGTGCACATATCTTTTATACTAGTTTTGATTGATATACATGCTCACATAGCCAATGGCGGTTCACCTTAGTTACAATGATTATATTCTTGAGTTTAGGAGAATTTTTAACATTGAATGTTCTGCTCTAGTTTTTGCTTCAATTTCTAGGAATTTTTGCCCGATTGACACTTGTTGCACTACTCACTCTTTAAACTCTTTTTGAAACTCAAGCTTGATGTACAAGGGACTAGTTATAGTTGTTTCTTTTGTTAATTCTGAAAAAAAGTTTTAATGTTTAGTTGTGTTTGTTAGATGGAAAAAGCTATCACCTATGAAGTATGAAGCTACTCTCATAAGTCTGATACTTGTTATGCCCTAATGAGAGAAAGAGGTATCTCATAGGATGAGTGAAAGCTACTACTCTGGTAGAAAGAGCTACCACCTCGAAAGTGTGAAAGCCACCTTAGCGGCCGTTTTTGAAAAGGGCTATCTTAGAGGATGTGTGAAGCTACTACCATCTTTGAAATTGTTGTTACTTTTTGTAGATAAATAAGTCCCTTATACTTACAACTTTGAGGAGTATACCTTGGGTTGACTTGAGTGAGTTCACACACTTACACAATTTCAGGTTTGTTGTCCCTTTTGATTCAAGTTTTTAGCTAGAGCTTTGATTTTTTTGTATTTAGTGTTGAAATCTCCCTTACTTGTAGAATGCTCTCTATGTATGCTTTGGTGAACCTAAGGCCAAGCACTTCCAATATTTCCTTCGTCTATACTTTAATGTTTTAACTTTTGCTTGAGGACAAGCAAAAGCTTAAGTGTGGTGGAGTTTGATAAGTGCTTGTGTGATAAGAACACGAAGTGTTCTTTGGCAACAGTATCAATGGGTAGACACACCCTTAGCTGGTTCTTGTTCTTTAGGGATTGTGTCCACCTTTAATGCCGCACTGTCGGCCACCGGTTCCACCGTGACAGGGATTTCGTTGACAACAGAGTCAACGATCTTATCAACCTCGGTAATAGCAACATCATCTACGCTCTTCTCCACCATGACGGCCATGCCATCAATGTCGACAGACTCAATAACAGCATCATCCATCGATGGTGCTGCTATTGTTTCATCGTCAACCGGTGGTGGATAGAGAGTCATTATTGTTTTCCTCTTTCTTTCAAGTCTCTTCAAACGTGGCCATCTTGGAATGGCCATCCCGATGAAGTCCTCATCGTTAAATTCCGACGCCTCGTCCGTCCCGGGTGCTTCATTTGTTTACAGGAACAACGCAGTCGATTGTGATTGTCCTTCTAATGCTCCAACTAGAGTGACAAGCCAAGGAAACTCGGTTATCAATATCTTGCGCTGCGAAAGAGTTCTGTGATGTCATCGCCCTAGTCGGGGGAGTTCTGCGGTCGAGGGACTGTCATTATCGTGGTCAGGAGAAGGGTGTTGCAATCGGTCGAGATAGGGGAATGTTTCTCCAGCGTCGAGGATTGCGTGCGCGCATTTTGTTGGAAGTAGGAGAACGGCGTCAAGCGCACACGGAAGAGGTTGGCCTCTCATCTTGCTTTCATGCCGGTGGTTCCGAGCAATAGCATCCACCCGGTGATTGGCCCGAACAAATATATCTTCATCACCATTCGCTAGGACCCAGTTTCGAGAAACTAACATATGTAAACAAAAACAATCTCAGTGAAATCATTCAGTTTAAACAATAACGAATATATTTAAACATTTAACTTATATATTTAAATGGTATCGTATTTATTTAAAGATAAAACAAAAATGTTTAAACACTAAAGAATACTTTTTAAAGCAGAAAAATAAACAACATTAAAGCGCTAAATACTATATTTAAACATTAACTACTACTATTAAACACATTGTTCATGATTTCTTTTCCTTCGAGAGATGAAAACCTGGTTTCTATCGTTGCTTGCTTTCCGTAACTACTTTCACTGTAGCACAGTATTCTTGGGGTCTTGCCAAAATGGACTTTCTTTCTGGTTCCGGACAACTCGTAAAAATAGATGTTCGGCGTGACTGAGCAACCATTAATATACCTTGTGTTGGTTTTCTTCCCCGCATCTAGCTTGCACTCGGTAGCTTGTGGAATGCCCTCCATAAGCCACTTGTCGTTGCTTGCTCCCATGCGTATCGCCCCTATGCCGGGTAGATCATCGACATAATCAGCGATCAATTCGGAACCGAGCATGAGGCATTTGGAAGAGATTGTACCCATGAGGTACACCATTAGGAGTTTGACTAAATTTTCTTCTTCTCCCCTCTGTTGAACAAGTTGCTCAAGAGTTCTCTTGATGGAGTCTCTGTGTCTCTAGTAGGTTTTTGATAAATACCTCTCTTCGAAAGCTGAGTGTGTTTTCTTCTTCTGAAACACGACTGCGTCTCCATCGTAACGCAGACCAAAAACAAGGGCCACATCTTCTAGCTCGAAACTTCGGCGAGGCTTTCCCCGATCCTGAATTTATTGGTGCGGTTATCGTACTTTTGCATTAAAGAATCAAGAAGGGCTCTCTCTTGGAATAAAGCTTCCGATTTCGATAAATGATGCAAACGGTGTTCTTCAGATGATCTTCTAGTGTCGAGGGGTCATGTGAACTTTCAATTCAGCCAAGGTCTCCACTACCGTTGTTAAGTAGCATCACCCATTAACTAGGTTGACCGCCATAATCACAAGGCTGCGACAATAACAACACATTCAGCAGTATTCACAAATTTTTAAGCGGACATATAAGATTTTAAACGGAAGCCTCAATTATTAAACAGAGATATAATATTGTAAATAGTGATCTAGTTTTTTAAACAGTAACCACAATATTTAAACAGAGACATACGTTTTTAAACTAAAACTCATTTTTTAAACGGAAATATCATTTCTAAAACTGCAATCATATCAAATGAAAGGGGAAATGTACATTAAAAACATTACACAAATCATAACAATCGAAAAACTATTTCGATTGTGTACACAGACGAAAATGTAAAACAAAAAAAAACCCTAGCCGAGAAATCCCCCTACAGACTTCAATATCTTCCAATAAAAGTAGAACCACAAAACAAAACCGAAAAATCTTTCTTTCTAGCAAAATAGTTAACATAAAACCATAATCACAACTTCTTCAATACCTTAGATTGCAAACTGATGAAATGCCGAATACTTGCGCGGGACTTCTCCTTCGAGACACCGGTGGAAAGGGAAAAGCTAAAATTATA
>NC_052490.1:12388195-12400974 GCF_009730915.1 Dioscorea cayenensis subsp. rotundata
CTTTTTCTTATAGTTATTTATTTACTATTATTTATTTATTTATTATTGGTTTCATTTTTTTAGGTAAAATTACTGTTTACCCTTTATGAATTTCAAATAATCCTAAATAGCCCCTCCAACTTTTGCACACCCTTGACAACCCTTCAATTATTGTTTAAGTTACCTTTTACGCCCTATCGGTTACTTCAACTGGGTCCATGTTATGAAATTTCATTTTCGCTGTTGAAAATGGTGGAAAACAAACCGCCGAATCACATCATGTTCGAACTTTATGCATACAATTTTGCATTTTTTTTTTGCCTTCAGGCTTGCTTTTTTTCAAATAAAGTTTAGATGGCTCATCACATCTTCTTCTTCTTCTCCTCCTCATTTGGTTTGTTTGATTTGAGTTCTATCGGTTTCTTCATAAGGTGATAATTTCTTCATTGCTCTCACTTTGATCATCCTGCCGGAGGGAGTAACAATTTATAAAAATGCAGGTTTATTATGGAGAGTTTTTGTGCTATTGCTAGATACAACGGGGAGGGACAAGTGCTAATGTTTACGGCGCTGACTTCTTGGGAATCAGTGTTAGCTGAGATATATGAGTTTTCCGGTGTCATGGTGAAGTTTATCACACCCGATGGACATAAAAGCGGTTTTGTCCATAGAAAAACGAGGTTGGCTTCCAGCGCATGTGTCACGTGTACTCCATCTTTAAATACGTTGTAGTCGATCTTGTTGTTGAGATAGATGATGTGCCATTGTCGTATCCCTCTGAAAAATGATTTCTTCTCGTTGTAAAGTTCTTCTCTTTTATGTTTATCTAGTTGTAGAAGTTAATTATTGTTTAATTATCCCATTTTTACTGTTTAAATATATCAAGTTTTCCATTTAAAAACTTGTCTTCTCTACTTAAATTATTACATTTCTATTTAAACATTTGTTTTTAACGTTTTAAATTTTCTAGTTATCATTTAAAAAAATTGTGTTTTACGCTTAAAAATATTGATCATTTTCGTTTAAACTAAAAATGTTGGCAAGAATTCGGATTCTGCGAGCATTTCAGTTCCACCTCATTTGTGACCTTGTGATTGTGGCATGCCTTAATTCCTTGTCGGATCAATCTAAAAGTGTTGTCGTTGGATATCGGACAACATTTTTCAAGGAGTTGAACATTTCAGAGATGCACTTCAAAATTTTTCAATCAAACAGAATTTTGACATCAAATTCCTAAAGAATGAAAAACACCGGGTGACTGTGGAATGCTGCTGCCGATGGTTGTCAATGGCGCCTTCATGCATCAAAGGAATATAATAAAAAAATACTTTTCAGAATCAAAGACAATGCACCCGTCACACACTTGTGATGGTGGAATTGGATCGGCGTCACATATGAAAGCATCCAAAAAATCGGTAAGCGCTGCGAGTGATTTAGAAGCTCAAGGCGCGACCCTTGTACAAGGCCATCGACATTCAGAAAGACATGTTGCGGGAACATGGTGTCCACATTTCATACAAGCAGGCTTGGGTGGAAAAAGAACATGTCCGGTGATCCTCGACGGCAGCATATCTCTAGCTACAATTTGTTGCTTTTGTATGTGGATAAGGTGGTTGAGATAAACCCCGGCAGCATTGCGATTGGGAAAGAGAGCGTTGGCGTTTTAAATGTGCATTCTTGTGTGATTCAAGAAGGTTTGCATGCAGCTTCTTTGTTTCTCGATGGTACCCACCTCCTTGAAAAATATCAGGATACTCTATTGGGTGCCATAGGCAAAGATAGAAACAATGATTTTTTCTACATTTCCTTCGGTATTGTCGATAATGAGACCGATGCCAATTGGATGTGGTTCATTTCCAAGTTAAGTGATGCTTTATACTATGAAGGTGATTATCAAGAGATAATTACATTCGTGTTGGACAGGTCTAAGGGGCCTTGTGAGCAGCTATTGCGAGAGTCTTCCCTTCTTTCCCACATACATCGCCTTCGACATTTGGGAGGCCAATTTTTATAAAAGCCAATGTCGAGACTTGGGAAGGCATTGAAGGGATGAGTCTTGGTCCATATACTTTTTGTATTGCATGGGCATCCACGACTCAAAGAATTTAATGATCACTGTGAATGAACTACGAGGCCACATCACCTAGAGCCTATCATTGGTTGATTCATAAATCGGATATGTCACATTGGTCAAAGTTATCGGTTCGAGAGGTGAGCAGTGGGTGTGAGATGTATACAAATGTCACGGAGTTGTTCAATCGTTGATCGAAAGAAGCTTCGCATTTACCGGGTGATGTCGACTCCATAAGGTATTTGAATGTTGATTTTTATTTAATGCATAAGAATTGTTCATATCCTTTAAAACGTTTTTCCCTTCTTTGTGCAAAAATCATTATCTCTGTTTAACTATACGGCTCTTAAGCTAATTTTCGTATCCTACCATTTAAAAAAATATTTGTTTATGATTAAATATCAATGTCTTTCCTTAACCTCGTTTAAGTGTTCATGTTCTACATTGTAAAAGTTCAAGTTGATGCACATGTTATGCAACCTCCGTGAGCAAGCAAACAAATGGAGACCTACTTATGCCTGGACATACATCCGAAGATAGAGCTACTTGTTGTAGAAAGCCAAAATCTTCATGTTGGTCGTTGTGTTAATGATCGTTATGAAAGTAATTGACCGATGTAGAAACTACGTAGATCTTACCAATTGAACTTGCTCATGTCGCTGATGGCAAGTTTATGGTATCCCGTGCAAACACGCTTGCATTGAAATAATGCAGACAGACACCAACGTTCATTGATTTATTAGCGGCTATTTTACCGTCGACAATTACAAATTGGCATATAAGAAATCTATTTTCCCCATTCCTGACAATGAGAAACTACGGATGAAAATCGCGAACTACATTTGTGACCGCCTGTGATGAGAAGGTAACCTGGGTGTCCTAGACAAAAGAGGATCGAGTCGCAAGTGTCTAAGGTCCGTGAGTGATGTTGCAACCACTATTACTCGTCCAGTCACAATCGTAGATCTTGTAATGAAACTGTAGCTGACTAGGCATTGTAAATTAACAAATATTTAAAAAGAAACAAACTTATTTGATTGTTAACTTTTGATATTTAAACAAAGACATTGCGTCTTAAAGCGTTTTTACTTAAAACATTTTTGAGAAACAAAAAAATGGCATTGTAAATAAATAAAAAGTTAAACAAAAAAACTCTTAAATTTAAGCAGAGACAATGATGTTTAAACATGATATTTAAAGCGAGGGAGACAATGTTATTTTACGGGGGTAGTTACGGCGGATAAGCGAGAAAATTAAAGAAATTTAAGCAGAGAAACTTAGATATTAAATAGTGACAATGATATTTAAACAAAAACAATGATATTTAAATGAGATACAATGTTATTTACATGGTAACTCTGTTTTATATAATTACATATTCTTCTTTTTACCCACGTCGATGAATCCCTTTCTCTGTGATATCGGTCGTGCTCCCTTCCTTAAGTATCACGGGTAACATACTTTAAGCACAAGTAAGGGACATTTGCTTGTGGTAGCCAGTAGCTTTTTACCATCGAGTAGTCATTCGATAAACCAGTATGAGATAGATGGATCGGTCGACACTTCCTTGTTTTTGCCTTAGGGTGTTAGTCTTTGTGAACAAGGGAGTGCGTTAGAGTCGTTGACTCGCTAAGGGCCATATCGACACAATAGTCGAATAGTCTCCGTTGTCGAGATTTAAAAATTTGATGTTAGAATCCCAACATATAGAGCATTATTTATAAAACTCTAGTTATCAAAGCACTTACCATTTCTCCAGCGTCTCTATCATACTCCTCACTTTTCGGTAGAAGTATAGTGCACAGTATTCTTGCTTGTCATTATCAAGAATGACCAAATGGAAGTGGCTATTCATGATGACTATGGGATGACTATGTCGACATCATCGTGAGGTTACGTGTGGTATCTCCCATCATAGTGGGAGAGCCGTTTCACTCGCGTCCTCCGCTTTGGACATGAATAGTGCCGGCGATCGCTTGATAGGCGGCGCTTCATATATGAATAGTGCCGCGATCACTTGATCTGGTAGCGCTTCACATTATCTGTCACCATTTCCTTCCCGTCCAACATCGTGTATAGGCTGGCTCGTGTGGTGCTGACATAGTCATTCTTCCATACGACAGTCCAGTGGTTAAATGGTAAAATATAAACTTAAATAGAGATGAAATAATTTTAGTGGTAACTCATAAATTTAAATGGTAACATAAATATTTAAATGGTAACTAACATAGTTAAATGGTAACTCATAAATTTAAATGCTATCATATATATTTTAAGTATAATGGAAATACTTGATACTTATGAATCCATCCAGCAATTCAGCAGGATCTTTAATAAGTCATGCTCAAACACGTCAAGGTGCCCATGTCCGGGGGTATATTTTTCATCTTGATCGAAAAGTCTATCCGCACTTCCTTGTATTATTGGTTGGAGAGGACCATCATCATCAGCAAAGCACCGGTCGATTATTTTTCTTGCAGCGTTTCCCTTGCCCTCGTTAACATCATCTTCGGTTTATCGCGGTCTTTGTTGTTGATAGATGTGGGAGAGTTTCTCCCTTAGATCTGTGATGCCATCCACCGATTTGACGGGAGGCGAGTTTTTGTTGACAATGCTATCAGCGATCATGTCAATCACGGCCATGATGATAGCATAAACCGGAGACACAATCTTTCTTTGGTTCTAGTTGTTGAGGATTGTGTCTACGCCTTTGGCGAGAACCTTTGTTGTCCGCCCGGTTCCACGAGATGGGCATCTCTTTGTCTATCATATCGACTACATTGCGGACTTCTTAGGAGCAATTTCCTAAGCCTATTGCCGTTGTGGCGGCCGATCAACAGCGGTGAGTGCTTTGCTATTATTTCATCATCGGTCGGTGGAGGGAGAGACATTATTGTTTTTCTTCTTTTGGCAATTCTCTTCAAATGTGGCACTCTTCGAATGACCATCCTAATAACGTCATCATCATCAAAATCTGACACCATTCCACTTATGTCCTCGGCAATCACGGGGCTACCTCGGCTGCATCCGGTCTTTTCTAGGTGTCGTCCATGCTTGGTGCTTCATTTGTTTGTAGGGACAACGCATGCTATTGTGCCCATTCTTCCAATGTCTCCACTTGAGCAACAAGTTGAGGGAACTCGATCATTAGTACCTAGCTACGCCTATAGCAAACATGCGGTGACATCGTCACCAAAAGGCGGTCATAGCTATAGGGGAGGGAGTTGTTGTGACGAGGGAGGGAGGGCTATTACGGTAGGAGGGATCTTGTCGTCGGGGAGGGTGTTTGGCCGGCGGGGTAGAGGGCGGGGTTCCTCGGTGCCAAAGAGTCGTGCGTTGGTTGATACGTCATTAGGTGAACGGCGTCGACGGTGCCTTGAATAGGATGGCCTCTCATCCCGCCTTCGAGCTAGTGAACGAAGATTTCTTCATCCGCATAAGCCGCGACCAGCTTAGGAAATTAACATAGTTAACCAACACAATGTCAGTGAAATCATTCAATTTAAATAATTACAAATGGTTTTAAACAGTTAACTCAATTATTTAAACAGTTTATTTAGGTTTTAAAATGATATCATAAATATTTAAATAGAAAACTTCTATTTCAAACACTAAATAATATTTTTAAACAGAAACATTTGATATTTAAATAGAGACTCATGATTTATTACCTCTTTTCCTTTGAGCGATGACAACATGGCTTCTATCGACACTTGCTTCTGGTAACTATTTTCACCGTAGCATAGCATCCTAGCGGTCTTGCCAAATCACACCTTCTTTCCGGTCTTTGAGTCGACTCATAAAACCGAGATGTTCGATGCAGTGAGACAAACTTTTGGCGTACCATGTGTTCATCTTCTTCCGGCTGATCTCAGCTTGACACTCGGCGGTTGCTTGTGGGACATCCTCCACCCTCGACCACTTGTCGTCACTTGCACCCATGCATATTGTCCCATGATAGGTAGGTCATCGACATAGCCAGCGATCCAATTCGAAAAGCTGAGTAGGATGTGTTTGGAAGAGGATTGTACCCATGAGGGTACACCATCGGGGAGTTTGACAACATTTTCTTCTTGTCCCTACTGTTGAACACTGTTGCTCGAGTGTTTTCTTGATGGAGTCTCTGATGTCTCTCGTAGGGTTTTGGAAAAATATCTATCTTCAAAAGCGCGAGGCGTGCTTTTTCTTCTTTTTACGAAATACGAATGCGTCTCTATCTGCAGCGGTCAAGAGCGAGAGCACGATCTTAGAGCACTGAAACTTACCAAGCTTTCAGCGATCTTTGAATTTGTTGGTGCGACCATCATATCTCTATAGCAAAAATTAAGGAGGCCCTCTCTTGGAACATAGCTTCTATCTCGGTGAATGCTACAAAGCAGGGTCCTCCAGTTATCACCATTATTGTCCACTCATGTGAACATTTAACTTTCGACTTCGAGTCTCCTCTACCCGATGTCAAGTAGCTTACGCCCATAACTAGGTTAACCACCACAATCACAAGCCCGGTGATAATAACCATCCATTAAATAGTATTAAGATAAATTTAAGCGGAAAAGTAAAGTTTTTAAGCGGTAACCTAAATTCTTAAATGGAGACATAAATATTTAAAAAGAAACAACAACTATTAAAGCGAAAAACATAAAATGTTTAAATAAAATCTCATTATAGCGGAAACCTCATTTTTAAAACTACAACCATATCAATGTAAAGGGGAAACCTACATTGTAAACATTACACAGAATAACAATCGAAAAATCTCTTTCAATCTATCAGAGGCGAAAAATGAAAAGCAAAAACAAAACCACTAATCGATAAATCTCCCAGCAGGACTTCGATATCATCCAAATAAAAACAGAACCACAAAACAAAACTGAAAAATCTCTTTTTCTAATAGAATCGTTTATAAAAAATGTAAACACAACTTCTTCAATGGCGTCTACCTCGGCTCGATACCAAAGGCGCAAATAGATGAAATGTCGAATACTTGAGTGAGAATTCTTCTTTAAGACAATGGCAGAAAGCGAAGTTCATCATCGAGACAAAGGTTTCCCAGCGAGTCAACTTTGAAATGGAAAATTTGAAGGCGAAGAGAAAAAGAATAACCGGCAGTGATGTCGTTGTCTTTAGGGATTACCAAAAATAACCCCACTTTCTCTCAAATCGGAAATATTATTGGACTACCACAACTTCCATGCAAAGGGCAATTTTATATATAAAAATTCAATAGTAATTCTATTAATGCGAGTTACAATCTTTGGTGGTTTTGAAAATCATTGATTTAAAAGGAAGGTGCTTTTTAGGGATACACAAATTAAGGGTTGTTTTTGTGCATATTGCAAAGAGATTAAGGAGGTGTTTTTGGTAATTTTCACTATTTTTTATTATATTTTTCTTCTTCTTATTTATTTATTATTTTTCTTATTTTTCTTATATTTATTCTTGTTTATCTTCTTCTGCTTTTTATAATTATTTATTTACTATTATTAATAATATTATTCATTTATTATTATTATTTTTCATATTTTTATATTATATTTCTTCTTCTTCTTATACTTCCTATTATTATTTTTATTCTTACTTTATTATTATTATTTATTTTATTATTATTATTATTATTTTTATTATTTTTATTGTCATTATTATTATTTATTTTCTTATATTTATTCTTGTTATTATTCATTATTTTTCTTTTTTATTATATTTCCTATTCTTCTTCTTTTTCTTGTTTATTGATTATTAATTATTTTTCATATTTTTTATTATATTTCATCTTTTTCTTCTTCTTATAATTATTTATTTATTTATTATTAATTTCCTTGTTTTTATTATATTAATTCTTCTTTTTCTTGTACTTGTTCTTTTTCTTCTTCCTCTTATTATTATTGTTGTTGTTGTTACAAGGACTACTTTGGTGATTATACATTGTTGTTGTTGTTATTATTATTATTATTATTATTATTATTATTATTATTATTATTATTATCTTCCATTTCTTCTTCTGCTTCATATATATTTTATTTTTTTATTATTATTATTTTTCTTATTTTTAATTATATTTATTCTTCTTTTTCTTGTTCTTATTCTTGTTCTTCTTCTTATTCCTCTTGTTCTTCTGCTTTTTATAATTATTTATTTATTTATTTATTATTTTCTTCTTCTTATTATTTGTTTATTATTCTTTTTCTTGTTCTTGTTCTTCTTATTATTTATTTATTTATGTATTTATTTATTTAGTATTACTATTATTATTATTATTATTATTATTATTATTTTGCTTCTTCCTTCTTCTGCTTATTTTTCTTTCTTATTTTTGATTATATTTATTCTTTTTTTCTTCTTCTTCTTCTGCTTCTTACTATTATTATTATTATTATTATTATTATTATTATTATTATTATTATTATTTTATTTTATTTTTATTTTTTTTTTGTTCTTCTTATGATTTTCTTCTTTTTCTTCTTTTTATTATTTTTTATTATATTTATTCTTCTTATTCTTCATCTTTTTTTGCTTCTTATAATTATTTATTTATTTTATTATTGGTATTATTATTATTTACATGAAAGTACCCATAAATCCCTCCGGGTTTAGGGTTTCCTGATAGGACCATCATTTTGTTTTATTTTATCATCCCATTTGCACTAGCGGAGGCACTATTGGCGTTATGTCGAGGAGGAATTTGCTAGCGCCCATGATCTTAACATCCACCGAAACCATGCTTTCTCCCACCTTGTCAACATGCTGAAATGACAAAAATAGCCCAGTGAATACTCTTGGAATCACTTGCGAGGCGGTGGCGTGTCACGGGTGGCGAGAGAGCGTTGCGATTGCGCTAGAAACCCCTATTGTCATTGGTGCGCATCCCTTCACCTCCTTCTTTACGTGGTGAAAGCCATTGAAATTCCTTTTTCCCTACGGTGGTCTTTCTTGCAGAACTTTTTCTTCGAGTTACTCAAAGTCTCCCATCCTTGGTTTTGAATTGTTTGTGAAGATCTCCGATGAGGGCTTGAGTGAACTGAAGATTGGTGATTTGATTCAAGGAAAAATCGCAACACAAAGGTGGGAAAAACTTTCCATGATGTCCATTGAAGAATGGTTATTTGATTAGTATTCTTTATTTTTTTTGTGTAATTTTGTTTATTTCCTATGTAAATATCAACATTTAGAGTAGATCGTAATGTTTGTGGCTATGGTTGTATAGATTCTTTGTGTAACATTTGTGGTTCGATGTGTCTAATATTATGTTCATATTTCAGTTATTGAATCGTGTGTGTATTTATCCATATAGAACAGAAGATGGCAACAACACTTGAGCATGCTCGTGTTATTTGGACCACATTGTTGAAATGATCTACGAGTCGAAATAAAAATGAAGAGGTGGCCTTGGGGAGATCCTACATTTATCGCCATTTGCTTATTTGCTTGATGTCGTACCCGCAGTTTCAAGAAAAGAGTGGTTCTTGTGAGCGTTGTTGCGAGGTCGTATGATGAGCTGCGTCAAGTGCTTTAAGATGAGGAAAGCATGCTCTCATTCGAGGCGAGAAGCGTCACACTCGATCTGGGCCTCTATTTCGCGATGGAAATCGTATCCTTCAGAGCGATAGGGGTCCAATCTGATTTTGAGAAAAACTTTTCTTCATAAAAATACATAACCATCACCACTGATGCAATTAAAGACCGATTTTAGGCTTGTGCGAGTGAAGATGGTGAGAAGGAAACCTGTGCGAAGCTCCTCGTGGTGTGCTCTGTCATGACTCTTGTCTTGTTCCCTAATACTTCTCTGAATATGCCATCATTCGAAGCAAGGTACATGATGATCTAGCGTCACTCGATTGGTTATGCTTGGCGCATGCAATTCACAAGTAGCTGATGACCGATGTCGCTATAACCGCCACCAGTGTCCAACTTCGGTGTAAAGGAAAGTACACCACTACAGGCTACATGAAAAGGTGCTCCATTGCGTTGATCATCGGTTCTATGGTGGCCAGGTAGTGTGAAGAAACTACGATTGGGATGGACACCCGGTATAATGTCTTTCAATGAGTAAAGTTTCATAAAGATGGCGTCTATCGGGCCACTATTGAAAATCACTCAAAGGAACTACAAGTAACTTATTCCTCTTGCTTTGGAAAATATTTGCTTCTTTGGTGTAATAAGATATTTCATGTGTATTATAATGGTTTATTGTGTAATATATGATACTTACATGTGAGAATATCTTGTTCACGTATAAAGTATCACATTCTTGTGTAACATAATAGTTTCTTATAGTAGCATTATGTTTTCCTGTGTAAAAATAATCATTACTGTGTATTGTCTCAACTTTTATGTGTATATTTTTATATTAATTGTGTATAATATGCTGACGACGTTATATTTGTTGCATGCTTGCTTTACAGTTCTTTGAGCTTATGCCGACTAATGACGAAGAGAATGTCTTAGTTGGTAATGGTAAGGAGGCGCAGAAATAAATCTCTAATAGATCATCGATCCGGGGAGACTCAAAGGTCCCGACCACCAACTAGAGCCAATGAGAATTCAAAAAAATTCCCCTTTGATAAGTCTGGAGACGAAGCCAAGGCGAGCTAACAAAGAGGCGGTCGAGATGAATCCCCAATGGGAACTACGACAAAATTGTGCCGTAAGATGTGGATTGAGAAGCGAGGCATGGTTTATTGCAGCAACTTTTAATTGAGTTTCATGATCTTCACACTCATTATAGGCAGGCGTGATAGAGAAGGATAAAGTGAAGGGGACAAGCCACCGTCCGCCTCTAGATTCGGCCACTTGTGTTTGTGATTTTTGACATATTGTTCGAGACACTCACTTGTTCAAGAAAGGATAAACCAGCTAGGAGGGCCACTTGTCTGGTCCCATACTAGGGGACCCGAGGAGCGGACAAGTCTACCATGAGGAGGCGAAGAAGGCCGAGCAGAGGCTTCACTTACGAAAGAAGAATTTATCTAGATCTTGGAAGATTGACCAATCTCGAGAGCAATCAACCCTCACTCTCTACTTGAACACAGGGTTGGATGTATTTTTGTGTTTTATCATACGAGTTATATATTATCAGTTGTCGTTATTAAACATATGTGTAATAATATGCTTCATGCCGTACGTTTAAGATTTTTCTCTATAACCATTACTTTCTATATAATTTCATGTTTTTCTAGGGCATAGATGCAAATGCCCATATTATTAGCATAATAAATTGATCCAAAGATGACTTGCCAAAGGTGCATGCTATATTTCGTCAGTGAATCCTTTCAATATGAGTGCTTGATTGGTGCACTCTAAATTAAATGATATACCTTTTGATATTTAACTCCCTACTTGCACATATAGATGAGGGTGTTGGTTTATGCAATAAGTTGAAAACCTATTGTTTGTGGATGAAGCTAATTTTATATCTAATCCAAATCCTAAATGAGTATGGTTAAAAGAATCACAAAGATGTTTTTACACTTTTCATATATAAATCCCATTTATCTACTCATACTTATATAGATGATGAAAGATTAGAGGACAAAATTGATGAAGACACGGAGGAAATAAGATTTATAACATCTAGCCCATCTAGGAAGCAAAATGGGATACATTTAAATTTCAAGTTACAAAAATGGAGAAAAACCCTACAATCAATATTATCTAAATGTAGCATCGGCGAACTAACCTGTCTTTGTCGACGAATCATTGTAGATAAATCAGTGTATGGAAGTTTTGGATCAATTTTACATTCCATAAGTATACCTCCATCATAATCTTTTATGTATCTGAAACATTAGACAAATGATCATTGTCACATAGACAAACAACTACAATTCATTCGATGGGAGGAATGCTAAAGACGTGATCTCTATAGTAATTGACACAAAAACAATCTTAAGATCAAGAAGAAATAGCGTATAGAGGATTTATGAGCAAATCATACCTTGCCATCTATCATTCTCCAATGTGATCCTAAAAAGACCTATAACAAATAGACATCAAGTTTTAGTATGAAGCTTAAGCTCTCAAGGTGATGATTACACATATCTCAACCAACAAGCCTATCTTTACTACGGCTGGAAAAAAAAATAAAGCGTGAAGACGAAATGATTATAGCATGCTGAGATAGCAAAAACACAATTCCAAAGGGTGCTTATCCATCTTTGGGTTTAGGCTTCTTGTTTATTCCCCTATGGTCCATCAAATTTCTCACTAAAGATCTACAAGCTAATTTTTATTTGTTGCATCAAAGAGTTTCAATTCTTGGTTATGTCATTGAAATAGCAAGATTTACGAAAAAACTTCTTTGAACTATTATGTGATGATCACAAACAAGGATATCAATAAATCTCCCGGAGTTAACTAGGTATATACATGAAAGCAGTTTTTGAAGCATAAACAAAAATATGAATGGGTTATGTAATTTTGAGTTATATATCCATTAGATCGTTGTCTAAAGATGTACATCTGACATGACTTTGTATGAAAAGGATAACAGGCACGAGATGCAATCATAAAATGAACACATTAAATTTGGAAAGATGTGCATGAAAATAAAGAACATAGAAGACTGTCAAACAAAACATACATGCTTTTGAATATCCTTACGCATTATTATCGAAAGTCGGGAAAATGGGTGAGCCATCAACATCACGACATGTTGTTTTAGTGATTCATTAGTCTCGTGCCATAGTGTTTGACATGTCATCTCTGATGTTGCACAGCTATCTCCCAAAATCTC
>NC_052490.1:12401974-12431468 GCF_009730915.1 Dioscorea cayenensis subsp. rotundata
GTTACGTATTGCTGTCTGGGAATGTCTCCTATCTTTGAATTAAAACTTGAATAGTATGTTTTCTATTCATAATGGCTCCAATTTTTTAATCATCCCAATAATCCCAAAAAAACAAACAATTTGGGTTTTTCATTAAAAAATAGGAGCCATTCCAAAAAAAAAACATAAGATTAGGGTTTTAATTGAAAAATATGAGACAAAAAAACACAGGATCAGGTTTTGGATTGAAAAATTGGAGAAATTACTGTAAGAAAACATAGGATTACGGTTTGGATGAAAAACTAAAAGTTAGGAGACATTTCCAATCATTACAGTAATCCTAATCCTATGTTTTCTTTCTGAAATGTCTCATAATTTTCATTGAAGACCCTAATCCTATATATCTTTTTGGAATGCCTCATATTTTTCAATTTTGAATCAAAATTTTAATTTTATGTTTTCTTACCGGAAGGCCTCCTATCTTTCAATTAGACATGAATCCTACCTTTCAAAACTTGAATCCTATGTTTTCCGAAAAGAAAACATAGGATTTTGGTTTTGATTAAAAAATCAGAGGTATTATTAAAAAAAAACTTAGGATTAGGGTTTTGTCTAACAAATATTATTAGAACACTGACAAATATTGATGGTAAAACAAAAGATTCATTGAAGGCTCGTCTAGATTTACAGGAGATGGGCATTCGACAACCACTCCATCAGAAAGAAGTTAATGGAAGGATATTGCTACTTGCTACTTGTTATATGTTGTCAAATAATGAGACGAGCTTTATGTACGTGGTTACAACAAATTAAATTTCCCGATGGCTACTCAGCAAATTTGTCAAGGTGTGTAAATGTTAAAGATAACAGAATATCTGGAATAAAAACACATGATTGCCATGTGTTTTTGGAGAGGCTACTGCCATTAGCTGTACGAGATCTATAACCTCGACCAGTTTTTGATGCTTTGATGGAACTAAGTATGTTTTTAAAGCTTTGTGTTCTAAAATTTTATGATCGAAAGATTTGGATCAACTTCAAGAACAAATTGCACATACTCTTTGTAAGTTAGAAAAAATATATCCACCATCTTCCTTTGATATTATGGTGCATTTACCTATTCATTTAGCTTGGGAAGCTAAAGTTGGTGTCACAGTCAACTATAGATGGATGTATTCTATTGATAGGTAAATGTCAACATAATTGCTTATTACTTAATACCATTATTGCTTTTGAAGGATTTATAACAAGTCTTGTTGTGTAGATATATGCATAAACTTAAGGGGTATCTTTGTAATAAATCACGGCCAGAAGGATCCATTGCTGAAGTTTACCTAGCTGATGAGTGTTTGACATTTTGTTCTCCATACTTGCATGGAATTGAAATGAAATTCAATCGTCCAGAAAGAAATTATGATGGAAATTCAAGACGAGTATCATCTATGTCAATTTTCTGTGGCAAACCAGAATGATGCTTATGAAGCTTGGGGAGAGAAGTTGATTTAGTCATTCCCAAGAAAAGAAGGATTGCTTTCTTGAAGTAGTGCTTTCTTTTATAAGAATTTGTCAACTTGTCCATCCAAAGCTTTAGGAATAGAGTAAGAGATCGAGGACCTATACTGGACGGTAACCTGTTTTGGTTCTATGCTTTGAATCTGTGCATGGAAGATCACAGACCACAAAAAGAATGTGCCGGGAAAACGGCATCGCTTTACTTGTGTTGTGCGAGCAATGATGAAAGTCTGGCTTGGCAAATTATAGTGAATTTGACCGCATCAAATTATAGACATGGGCACATCTTTTTGACCGAGAAATAGTTTTTATCTGGTCCTTGCAGGACCTTGCTCAAATAATATCTTGGTTATTCATTACCATCTTTATTCTTCTTCGATAAGAATGCTCCCAACGACATGTTTGAAGTTGATTATATGTAGAGCCGTCGCGGTTCTCTGGGCTGAGGAGGTATTAGAACTGGTACCTTAGAGAAGTCATTCTTGATTTGTTGCAAGACCAGAGCATGGCTCTAGTCCTAAAAAAACTCTTCATCCTCCGTTGTCTTGAACAGTGGGGCAAAAGGCTAGATTTTCCCTGCAAAGTTAGAGATGAACCGCCGGGGAAATTGATCTGTCTAATCAAGCACTGCAACTCCTTTTTGCTTATTTAGGTTTTAAATCCTTGATTGCCCTGGATTTCTTATTGTCATTTTCAACCCCTCTGTTGTGCACTAAGAACTTCAGGAAGTTTCCTGCTGTTACGCGAACATTTTTACGAGTTCGTCAAACACTATCTTGAAATTAGACAAATGACCCTCTACAAGGAAAGACTGAACAACTACATCATCAATATACACCACATATATAATGTTGACAATAAAGTATTGTATTCCAATGACTTTCGGGCTATCCGAGTTTTCTTTGAAATAAGTATGTTCTCATGAAGGCCATCAAGGGACATGTCTTGGCCGAAATGCTATAGATGAATTGCCTCATCAGCCCTACCTGCGAGGCTATGACTGCCGTCACCAAGGCTTGTTATAGAAACCCCAGGGCCAGACACCGACTGAGTTGGAATGATGTTATTATCCTTGAGGCTAATGGTGCTTGGTGTAATAAAAGGAATGTACCTGCTAAGTTGTAGGGAATATGCACAACATACATCTCTAAGATGACCCCATCTTTGAGATGTAGAGAAGTGGCTTTATGAGTTTGGGATTGCTTCGATAAACAATCCCTGCAGGACAGGGTCCAATGATATGGACTGGCCTTTCACCATAAGCTTCGAGGCCCATACACCCTTGAGAGAACTAGTCCAATTTTGGGAAGCAGCCCCATAGAGACTTGACAAATTAGTGAGAGTGAAAGGACGTTAGGAAGCTCATGAGGGCTTCACGGCGAGAACAGAACCTACAAAAATCTAACTCATTCGTGGGGATTAATGAATCGTGCCCTATACAAAGCCTGACAATGTGGCTCACCTGTAACTATGCATAGGCACAATCTCTCATGCATAATATATAATGGTAACAACTCTATGTCATGGAACCGGTCTTCGTCGATAATATGTGCCAAAGAGGGTTTACATCAAGTAATTTGCGTGCATTTCACTTCCCTCTAGAAGGTGTAGCCCATCAGTCCAGCGGACTAGTCAATGTTACTCCAAGTTTGGTACATTTTTTTTCCACATTAGAGTCATAATTTTGTAATCCAGTCCTATTCCAGTAAATGTTCCAACAAATGCCATTGTTCCAAAAGCTAGTATGAACCATCCACTTCGGCTCTAGCAAGACTAGTGGTATTGGAGATCCCGTCCATTCTGTCGGTCCCGTTCTCTCGGTCGATGAAGCAGTGGGTAATTCAGTGGTTTCAGAAGTGGTATAATAGTAGTAGTCCCAGATCTTTTTGTCTAGTAGTTTCTGTAGATGAAGTTAAAGCATTAAAATTCTTTTTTTAGTAGTAGATTCAAAAGTTCTATTCCCAGATACGGATCGAGTGGCTTAGCTTTAGCCATTAGTGATGACTAGTATTCAAAAAAGTCCTAGCTTACCCACTATTATCTTGCTCCTCGCTACAAGGCCTATTTTGAGCCAGCCCAGTGCTACAATGTGAGCGCCTTGCGTGATATAGCTTTTTGGCTAGTTGGGATCAGATGTAGGAGAGAAGTTCTTTTACGAGCCACCGCATACATTGACTCTGGAATTTATTCGTTAGATTTGTTATGACTCTCGCTGGTCCTCTAAATCCCTTATAGTATTCAAAGAAAAATGGTTAGATCATTCAATGAATTAAGCTTTCTCTTTTCAAGAAAATCAAGGTGTTCTTGGAAAGAACCTGAGTTAGCCGAGTAGCTCGAGCAGGAGTTTTTTGAAAGTCGATAAACGTAAGCCAAACGCCGCTGTCGCATGGCAGAAACAAGAAACGGAATACCTAGGTCACAAAGCAAAGGAGGGCGGAACCCCACTTCGATTGACCAAGGATAAAAGAGGTAAGTACTATGACGTCCTTTATTCTAAAGTGATATAGATCAATGCCTGGACTTGGGGAGTGTTAGTCCCCCAGGAAAATGTTTGCAGATGTGATCATGAATCGAACCAGGTTAAAACATTCAGCTATCAATGGACAAACTTTGCTTGAACATCGACATAGATGGGATGGCCAGGTAGTGGTTCCGAGGGTTAGGGTATTCCCTATATTGAGCCTACTCAGATCAGAATGAAACTTGTTGATTATCTTTCATTCGGTTATTAGCCTGCTGGCTTTAAGTAACCTTCGCATTTCCTGCTAAGATCCCAAGTCCCCAAGTGGGCCCTTTTGGCCACCCACGACCTTGGCGTTTTAGAGAATCCTGCTCCTGTGTCATAGGACTTGTAGCTCGACAATCCACCAGGTAGGTTTGTTTATCCTTCCAGTTTCAAATGTCTTCTTAGATAGTTATAGAGGTCCATAGGCACGAGATGTACCTTGTGGGGGTTGCCGGTACCCAGGACTATAATGAAACCCCTAATGTTATGTTTTCCTTTCGGAATGCTTACTATATTTGCATCAAAACCCTAATGTCTACTATTTTTTAATCAAAAACCCTAGTGTTATGTTTTTCTTATATTAATGTCTTCTATTTTTTTCATTCAAAACCATAATCCCTATGTAGTAATATCTCCTATTTTTAAATCAAAACTCTATTCCTATGTTTTCTTTTAGTAATTCCTACTATAATTGAATTAAAACTTTAATCCCACGTTTTTTTTAGAATGCCTCCTATTTTTTAATCAAAAAACTAATTTTTTGTTTTCTTTTTGTAATGTCTACTATTTTTTAATAAAACCCCTAATCTTATGCTTTCTTTTGTAATTGCCCTATTTTTTGGGTTCTAATTAAAACCCAAATCCAATGTGTTACTATAGTAATGTCTCCAATTTTTCGATCAAAATCATGATCCTATATTTTCTTTTTGAAATGTCTCATATTTTTCAATTTAAAAGCTAATAATATGTTTTCTTTTGTGAATGTCTACTTTTTTTCAGTCAAAATCCTAATCCTATATTTTTTATAGTAATGTCTCCCATTTTTCATTCAAAACCCTATTGTTATATTTTCCTATAGTAATGTTTGTTATTTTTTCGAGCAAAACCGTAATTCTGTTTTTTCTCATCGTAATGTCTCCAATTTTCAATCAAAATGATAATCCTATATTTTCTTTTCGGAATGCCTACTATATTTCAGTCAAAACCCTAATCTTATATTTTCTTTTGGTAATGTCTCTTATTTTGAAAACAAAACCCAAATCCTATGTTTTTTTTTTCTCAATGTCTCATATTTTTTTAACAAAAGATTAATCCTATGTTTTTTTTGGAATACCCCATATTTCTTAATCAAAACCCTAATCTTATGTCTTCTTTAGGGGATGTCTACTATTTTTGAATCAAACAATAATCATATATATTTTCTTTTTGTAATACCTCCAATTTTTGAATAAATTTCCTATTCCTATGTTTTCTTTTCGGAATGCCCATCTTTTGAATCAAAACCTTAATCTTATATTTCATTTTTGAAATGTCTCCTATCTTTCAATCAAAACTCTAATCCTATGTTTTCTTTACGAATATCTCATACTTTTCAATCAAACCCATAATCCTATATTTTCTTCTCAGTATGTCTACTATTTTTTAATCAAAACCCTTATTCTATGTTTTCATAAAGTAATATCCTATTATTCACTCAAAACCATAATCCTATATTTTCTTATAGGAATTGTTTCCATTTTTTAATGAAAATAATAATCCTTTCTCTTTCATTTCGGAATGTCAGCTACTTTTTAATTAAAAACCTAATCATATGTTTTCTTTTCGAAATGTCGGCAATTTTTGAATCAAAACCCTAATACTTGGTTTTCTTTTAGAAATATATCCTATTTTTCAATCAAGAAAGCTAATTCTTTCTTTTGTTCTCAAAATGTACGATATTTTTTATGCAAAGCACTAATCCCATGTTTTCTTATATTAATGCCTATTAATTTTAAAACCCTAATCCTATGTTTTGTTTTCGAATGCCTTCTATATTTGAATCAAATCACTAATACTTTGTTTTTTTTGGAATGTCTCATATCTTTCAATGAAAAAATGAATCCTATGTTTTCCTTTCATAATATCTCCTATTTATCAGTTTTGAATCAAAGTCGTAACCTATGTTTTCTTTTTAGAATATCTTCTATTTTTCAATAAAAAACCTAATCTTTTGGGAATGTCCTCTATTTTTGAATAAAAACATTAATACACGAGAACAAACAAGATAAAACAAACTCACTGAACGACTTCAAAAATACACCGAAAGACCCAAGTTAAAATAAAATACAACAATATAAGATGACATACATAAAAATGAATAAAACAACAACACATAAACAATGACAAAACAAAATGACTTGGGCTGCCTCCCAAGAAGTTCTTGTTTAACGTCACTAGCTTGCCCTACCTGTTCTGCACTCCAGGAGGTTCGTGAAATCGAGGCCTCTCGGAACCACCTCAAAAACAACTACATAAATAGGACAATAAAGAATTAATCAAATTGACCTCACTGATAATCCCGTAATTTGAGTAATTGGAAGTGTCCATAATAGGTGGTGAGATGGGTGTTTTTTTTTCTTAGTGGCCACCTTTCACCACCATTTATTTACGTAGGAGATTCTTATCTTTGGTGATTCCGGTTTTGCAGAAACTTCGAAAGATGCCTACTCTAGACAATAGGATTTTTCCATCACTTCCACCCACACTTCATCATCAAAAGGATCATCTTCTAAAAGCTCGGAGAACTCACCCTTTAAAAAGGTATCCTGCATAGATTCAGAAACAACTCCATCAATAACATCTACACAATAACAAGTGTTGTCAAAATCCATAGTGTGCCTATAGAATCCCAGAGTTTGAAAACAACTTCATCTTCTCCAACTCAGAGTGTCATTCGAACATTCTTGACATCAATAAGAGCCTTTTGAGGTTGCTAAAAATGGCCTTCCCAAAATAAATGTTACCTTAACCTTGCCATTAACATCAAGAATGACGAAATCCACAGGAAAAATAAACTTTTCCACTTTAACCAAAACATCTTCCATTATCTCTCTTGGTTGCCTGATGGACTTGTTGGCTAACTGTAGAATCATAGTCGTGGGTTTCGGTTCTCCAAGCCCAAGTTTTTGGAAGATTTTGTAGATCATGAAGTTGATGCTTGTACAAAGATCAACAATAGCTTTCTCATTTACTAACCCTGCTATTGTGCAAGGATAATGAATCCTCCAAGGTCTTTCTCCCTCTTGGAGAGTTTGTTAGTGATCATCGCCGAACATTCTTCTCTAAGTGTCACTAAAGACACTTCCTCTAATTTCCTCTTGTTCTAAGTAATTCCTTTAAAAAGTTAGCATATCTTGACATTTGTGCAATAGCTTCTATAAATAGGACATTAATGTGTAGGATCTTGTACATGTCGAGGAATTTCTTGTACTACTCTTCCTGTTGATCCTTCTTCATCTTCACAGGTAAGGGAGTTTTTGGTTGATATGCTTGGTAGTATACTCTTCTCATTGTTCTGCTCCAGGTGTTTTCTCCTCCACAACAAATGGGGAATAAAGGTCAACAATGACAACTGGCTTAACCTTCTTTTTCTCGGCCTTTTTCTCGATAGCGGTTGGTAGTTGCTTTCCACTTCTCAATGAAACACCATTTAGGGATTCCTTCAAGTTGACTTTGGTGTTGCTAGGAAGTGACGCCAGAAGTCTCTCCTCAATCAGTTTGGATGTCTGAGCCATGTGGTGTTCTAGATTTCTCACAGTTGCAGTAGTGTTCCTCATTATTTCTTCTTGATTCAAGAAGCGGCTTTCGGTGGTCTTGATGAATTGGCCCAACAATCAAGTAAGTTCACTAATAGACTCTAAGGATGATGAGGAGGCCTATTTTGTTATTGTGTCCCTTGTCCCTGTCCTAGTTGGCTACATGAAAAATTTGGTTGATTTCTCCACCGTGCATTATAAGTATTGCTGCATAGGTTGTTTTGATACCGACAGTTCTGCCCAACAAAATCAACTTGTTCCAACTGACCAGTACCCATATCGGCAGAGCTACTAGGTTCAAATGAAGGTCCCCAACTATCACTAGAAGATCCACCCACTGGGTTGAACGACTGCAATGAATCCAACCTTTTTGCAATAGCTTCAACCTGCATGGCCAAAGTGGTGACGACATCTACTTGGTAAATTCTTGTTGCCTTCACTGGCTTACTCCTCTTAGATCTCCACTGATAGCAATTGTTTGTCATCTCTTCGATCAATGTATATGCCGCGCTTGGTTTCTTGTTACACAACAAACGCCTTGAGCCAGCATCAACAATTTATTTAGTAGTATTGTTCAGCCTATTGTAAAAGATTTGAATCTGCATCCATTCCACTATTGTGTGTTGTGGACACTTTCTCAACATTTGCTTGTATCTCTCACAAATGTCATATGAGGAATCCAATTCTAATTGTACAAAGGATGAAATATTACTCCTTAGCTTAGTGATTTTTGCTGGAGGGAAGTATCTTGCGATGAACATTTCTGAAACTTACTTCCATGTTGTCAAAGACACCTGCGGTAAAGAATTTAGCTTATGTTTGGCCATTCCTCGCAACAAAAATGGAAAGATTCTAAGGCGAGCGGCTTCCTCAGACACATTGTTCACGTTGAAGATATCAAAAATTTCCAAGAAACTCCTTAAATGCTCATAGGGGTTTTCATATTGAAATCCATGGAACTGACACATTTGCTGCACCATTTGAATGATCTATGACTTTAGTTCAAAATTATTTGTAGCAACAGGAGGGTGAACAATACTTGACCCCACTCCCTCCAAATTTCTTAGTGAAAATTCAAAAATTCATGATTGTTCGTTCCCGGCCATACTTTTCCATTGAACTACGTCCACACTAATCTCCACTGACCTTGTCTCACTTAAATTAATCTGTCTAATTCTTCTTCAAAAATTCTTCCCAACTTCCATATTAGGGTTCACCAAAGGATAAAATGTGCTTCCATGGGTCATACAATTTTACCTACGCATACAAAGATAGACTATGTAAGTTCAAGTAATTACAAAGAATGAGAACAAAAATAAGGCAAAAAACAATGAATAAAATAAAAAGAAAACCAGTATTCACAAATATTAACAATATTAATAAATTAAAACACCAGAATCCAAATTTTCGTAAAAGTTGCCGGTCCCTGGCAACAGCGCCAAAAACATAATGCACTATACTCAAGGATACGGGTTGTACACAAGTAATACAGTGGTACCACGTGAGGTGTAGGGTTGTCAAACAATAAGGATTGGACTTAAAGTACTCACTCTTCTTCGGATGTCCAGTGAAACAAGAGTTGGATTGGTTTAAAGAATAAAAACAAACAAACAAAGGAGAGAATAAGTGGAGATAAAGGATGGATTAGGAACAAGGTTTTCAGCAACAAGAGAGCGATTCCCCGGGATGATTCCTTTGAGCTTTAGCATGCTGACTTGCTTCTAAAGCCTACCAGGTACATTCTAAAGTTCACGTGTGTGCTCACAAGCAATGTTGCATCTATGGTTCTCAAGTACACCAAGTTTTGGCAAGATAACTATGTAATTTAAACACATAAAGTTTAGCAATCACACAAGCAATCACAACTATGGTTATCCACACACAGAGTTTTACCAAGGCAACTGTGTACAATTCAACACATCAAGTTATGCAATACAAGATTAAACACATGAATCTAAAAGGACTTTGTATACATTAAAAACAAGCAGTCAAAGCATACAAAGTATCATAGTTCACCTCTAGGGGAATCACGGACGGTTAGCCCCTTATCGACGGGTACAAGATGGAAGGGAAAGAAAAAGAGCTAAAGGAGGAACACATGACTCCCTCCTTGTCAAGATGGTCTTCCTAATTGAGCTCCGATATGCTAACCCCACTTTCCTCGTGCCTCCAACTCGTCCTTAATCCCCTTAGAAAGTGTGGTGAAGCCTGATCTTTGCTCTCATCAAAGTCCTCCTGGTGGAGAAAAGAGTCCCTGAACAAAGATGAGAGTGAAATCTTAGAATATGGAGTTAAAAAAGGCAGTTTTGTGCTCGACAAGGGCTAAGCACGATCGTGCTTTGACCTTGCATGTCCGGTTAGGCTTTTGAGTGAATCGGCTAAACGCTTGCCTAGATTTTCTAGTGGGAGGGAGCAGGATCTTGTGGATCATGTTTCATTAGAGTGCGACCGTGCTAGGAGCAAGCAAAGCATGCTTCCCCTGTTAAGCAGAAAATACCTTAGACCTAAAATATTCATTATGAGGAACACGCTTATGAAACGATCGTGTTCGGCCTGAGAGAACCCTCCTACTTGTGTTTTTGGTGGGCACTCCTCCAGGCAGAGATAATCAGTGGGATAGAGTACGATTGTGCTCTGTCCATATTCAGCTTGAGCAATTAGCAAATATCTTCATTCTTCGTTCGTTTCATTTCCGAATTCAGTCCAAATTGCTTCGAACCCTAAAATCCTGCTAATGGATGAGTAAAATAATGAATTGAGGGTAAATAAATAAGATGTCAAATGCAATCATCATTAGTGGTTTGATTCAAAACTGATTAATACGAGACGTTTCAAAAGGAAACATGGGATTAGGGTTTTGATTCAAATATAATAGGCATTCCGATAAGAAAACATAGGATTAAGGTTTCTATTGAAAGACTGGAGACATTACTAAAAGAGAACATAGGATTAGTGTTTTGATTAAAAACCAAAAAATAGGGAAAATCAGGGTTTTGTTTAAAAAATAGGAGAAATTATTATAAAAAAATATAGGATTAGGGTTTTGATTAAAAAATTGTATACATTCCAGAAAGAAAACATAGGATTAGGGTTTCAATTGAAAAATATGATACATTCTCATAGGATTAGGGTTTAGATTAAACACCAAAAAATAGGGGACATTTCCAAAATAAACATAGGATTATTGTTTTAATTAAAAAAATGAGACATTCGTAAATGAAAACAAAGGATTAGGTGTTTGATTAAAAACAAAAAAAATAGGCACATTCTTAAAATAAAACATAGGATTAAGTTTTTGTTTTAAAAAAGAAGACATACTAAAAGAAAACATAGGATTAGGGTATTAAATGAAATATAGTAGACATTCTGAAAATAAAACATAAGATTAGAGTTTTAATTCAAAATTAGTAGACATTCTAAAAATAAAATAAAGACTTACAATTTTGATTCAAAAATAGGGGACATTCCAAAAAAAACAATGGATCAGGGTTTTAATTCAAAACATAAAAATAAGACACATTCCGAAATGAAAAACATAGTATTAGGGTTTTGATTGAAAGATAGGAGACATTCCAAAATGAAAACATTGGATTAGGGTTTTCATTCAAATATAGCAGGTATTGCGGGAAAAAACGTAAAATTAGGGTTTTAATTCAAAGATAGTAGAGAAAAATATGAGACATTTAAAAAAACTTAGGATTAGAGTTATGATTGAAATATAGTAGACATTAAGATAAGAATAACACAAGATTAAGTTTTGATCAAAAAATAGTAGACATTAAGGAAAAGGAAAAATTAGATTCGAGTATTGATTGAAAGATAGGAGACATTCTGGAAAGAAAACATAGGATTAGGATTTTTATTCAAAAAAAGGAGGCATTATGAAAAGAAAACATAAGATTAGGGTTTTGATTAAAAATAAAATATAAATTTTGGTTTTGATTAAAATTTGAAAAATAGCCCCCATTTCTGAAAGAAAATATAGGATTAGGGTTTTAGTTCAAAAACCTAATCTTATGTTTTCTTTTGGGAATATCTGCTATTTTTGAATCAAAATAATAATCTTATGTTTTCTTCATAATGCCTCATATTTCTTAATCACAACCCTAATCCAAAGTTTTTTTTGGAATGTCTCATATTTTTCAATCAAATCCCTATTCCTATGTTTTATTTCTATAATTTCTCATATTTTTAATCAAATGCCTAATCCTATGTTTCGTTTTGGGAATCTCTGTTAAATTTTAATGAAGACCCTAATCTTTTGCTTTCTTTTCGGAATGTGTACAATTTTTAAGAAAAAATCCTAATCGCATGTTTTCTTTTCGAATGCCGCCTATGTTTGAATCAAAACCCTAGTCTTATGTTTTTTCTTTTGGGAACACTTGCTATTTTTGAATCAAAACAATAATTATGTGGTTTCTTTTCGTGATGTCTCATATGTTTTAATAAAAACCATAATTCTAGTTTTTTTTTTTTTGCAATGGCTCCTATTTTTTAATCAAAACCCTAACTCTATGTTTTCTTTTTGGAATTCATCCTATTTATGAATTAAAACCCTAATCTTATGTTTTCTTTTGGGAATGTCTGTGATTTTTGAATTAAAACAATAATCATATGGTTTCTTTTTGTAATGTCTCATATTTTTTAATCAAAAGCCAAATCCTAAGTTTTCTTTGTAATGCCTTCTCTTTTTCAATCAAAACCCTAATCCTATGTTTTCTTTTTGGAGTGGCTCCTATTTTTGAATCAGAAATCTATTCCTTTATTTTCTTTAGGGAATGACTGCTATTTTTAAGTCAAAACCCTAAGCCTATGTTTTGCTTTGGAAATGTCCCATGTTTTTCTCTTCTTAATCAAAACCCTAATCCTATGTTTTTATATAGTAATGTCTCCCATTTTTCAATCAAATCTCTAATCCTACTTTTTCTTCTTTCCAAATGTCTCATATTTTTCAATCAAAACACTAATTGTATGTTTTCTTTATGGAATGTCTCCTATTTTTGAATAAATATTTTAATCTTATGTTTTCTTATTGGAATGTCTCCTATATTTTAATTAAAATGCTAATATGATGTTCTCTTTTTGCAATGTCTCATATTTTTCAATCAAAACTACAATCCTATGTTTTATTTTCTCAATGTCTACTATAATTTAATGAAAACCTAACCCTATGTTTCTTATAGTAATGTCTCATATTTTTCATTCGAAACCGTAATCCTATGTTTTATTATAATATTGTCTCCTATTTTTCAATCAAAACCCTAATCTTTTGTTTTCTTTTTGGAATGTCTCATTTTTTTTGAATCAAAACACTAATCCTATCTTTTCTTTTGAGAATCTTTGCTTATGTTTTCTTTTCATAATGCCTCCTATTTTTGAATCAAAATGCTAATCTTATGCTTTATTTTGGGAATTTCTACTTTTTATAATCAATAAAATAATTATATCTTTTCTTTTCGTAATGTCTAATATTTTTTAGTCAAAACTCTAATACTTATGTTTTTTTGTGAGTGACTCCTATTTTTTAATTAAAACCCTAATCTTATTTTTTTTTCTTTTGGGAATGTCTTCTATTTTTCAATGAAAACAATAATCTTATGTTTTCTTTTCGTAATGTCTCATGTTTTTCAATCAAAACCCTAATCATATTTTTGAATCAATATCCTAATCCTATTATTCATTTTGGTAATATCTATTATTTTTGAATCAAAACCTTAAACCTATGTTTTCTTTTGGAAATGTCCCCAATTTTTGGTTTTTAATCAAAAAACTAATCCTATATTTTCTTATAGTAATGTCTCTTATTTATTAATCAAAACCATAATGTTATGTTTTCTTCTCGGAATGTCTCATATTTTTAAATCAGAACTATCATCGTATGCTTTCTTTTAGGAATGTCTTCTATTTTTTTTAAAAAAATAATTCTATGTTTTATTTTCGGAATATCTCCTTTTTTGAATTAAAACACTAATCCTATGTTTCTTATAGCAATGTAACCTATTTTTTAATCAAAACCCTAATCCTATGTTTTCTTTTTGGAATGTGTCCTATTTCTCAGTTTTGAATCAAAACCCTAATCCTATCTTTTGTTTTTGGAATCTCTAGTAATGTTTTCTTTTCCCAATGCCACGCATTTTTGATTTTGAATAAAAATTCTAATCCGATGTTTTATTTTAGTAGTGCCTCATTTTTTTAATCAAAACCCTAATCTTGTGTTTTCTTTGGGAAATATTTGCTATTTATAATCAAAACAATAATCATAACTTTTCTTTTCGTAATGTCTCATTTTTTAATCAAAACCCTAATCCTATGTTTTTTTTCTAATGCTCAAAATTTTTAATCAAGACACTAATCTTATTTTTTTCTTTTGGTATTGTCCGCTAATTTTGAAATCAAAACAATAATCATTTATTTATGTTAATAATGTCTTATATTTATCAATCGTAACACTAATCCAATGTTTTATTTTTCAGAATGGCTCCTATTTTTTAATCGAAACTCTAATCCTATGTTTTCTTTTGTGAATGTCTACTGTTTATGAATCAATACCCTAATCTTATGTTTCCTTTTTTCTAATGTGTACTATTTTTTAATCAAAACACTAATCCTATATTTCCTTATAGCAATGTCTAGTATTTTTCAAACCAAAACTAATCGGTATTTTTGTAATGCCTGTAATTTTATAAAAATCTAACTTATATGTTATTTTCAAGTATCTCTTATTTTAATCAACCATGACTTATTTTCTTTTGGAATGTCTACTTTTTAAAACAAAACAACCATTGTTGTTTTCTTTTTGATAATGTCTCATATTTTTGCTTTGAAACAATAGTCCTATTTTTTCAATGCCTCTTATTTTTTAATTTAAACACTAATCTTTGTTTCTTTTCGAGGAATGTCTAGGTTTTTAATAAAAGAAACTCTAATCTGGATTTTCTTATGATAATGTCTCCTTCAATCAACACCACAATCCTATGTTTCCTTTTGGAATGTCTCATTTTCAATCAGGCCTAAATCCTATCATTTTTCAAAGTACACTATTTTGAAACAAAGTCTGATCCCTATGTTTTCTATTGGTAATATCACCTATTTTCCATTTCCTATGTTTTTTATGGTACTATCTCCTATTTTCAATGAAAACCCTAATTATATGTTTTTTTCATTTTTGGCATACATACATGTTTAGAATGAAACTTCCAACGATATGGTTTGTTTTCAAAATGTCTCTATTTTTCATCAAAAACTTATCCAATGTTTTCTTTTAAGGTAGCCTCCTATTTATTAATAAAAACACTAATTTTGAAAGTTTCCTTTTGCAGATTTTACGCTATTTTATAATAGAAAACAATAATCACATTTTTAATTTTACGCCAATGCCCTAATATCTCAGCTGAAAAGCTAACCAATGTTTTCTTTGGTTAGTGTTTTGCTATTTTACAGTCGAAAACACTAATCCTGTGTTTTCTTTTTGGAATGTCTACATTATTTTTAAAACAAAACCCTAATCCCATGTTGTCTTATAGTAATGTCTCATATTTTTAATCGAAAATCCTATTCTTATCTTTTTCTTTTTTGGAATGTATATGCTATTTTTGTATGAAAACAATAATCCTATGTTTTTTTTCATAATGTCTCATATTTTTCAATCAAAACAATAATCCAATGTTTTTCTTTTCCTAATGGCTCCTATTTTTCAATCAAAACCCTAATCTTATTTTTCATTTTGGGAATGTCTGGTATTTTTTAATCAAAACCCTAATCATGTGTTTTCTTTTAGAAATATCCCTTATTTTTTTGGTTTTTAATCAAAACCCTAATCATAGTTTTTTGTTTTCAAAATGTCTCATTATTTTCAATCAAAACCCCTAATCCTATGTTTTTCGATTGAAAAATATGGGACATTTCGAATAGAATATATAGGATTAGCATTTTGATTGAAAAATATGAGACTTAATGAGACATTCTCGAAAAAACAGGGGAATGTGACTGACTTTGTGCCTCTCCAATCATTATGCTAGCTTAGAATTGGATAATAGTATTTTCAAGGAGGGCTTTTTGTGTTCGTCTAGTATTGTGCGTCTCAAAACTTAATTTATCTAGATTACATCTCGATTTCAGTGAGCTATGACGCATTCATTCACATGTTGCGAGTAATCCGCTGAATTCAATGGCTTGGCCGATGGGGATCCATGCAGTCATGTCGAGGCTTTCCCGAGGTATGTGATATCTTGAAGATAAATGAGGTGACGGATGATGCCATAAAGGTGAGAGCGCCCATTTTCCCTAAAGAGGGGAGGCGAAAGCGATGGCTGCACTCATTACCCAGAGCATCAGTTACCACATGGGAGGAGATGGTTGAAAGCTTTTTGCTCACGTTACTTCCCTCCCGAAAAATCAACAAAAAGCTTAGGAATGAGATCTCATCCTTTGTTCGATTCTGACGAATTGCAAAGTCTCCCTCCGAAAAGCCACATGGAAAGTTTTGCCAAGCAATCTGAAACCAACCCTAGAGAGACATGTGAAAGCGATCACTTTGAGAGTGGTCGTGAGTTTGAAGGTAGGCTTCAGGTGAGGAAGCCAAAAAGAACACGCACCCGAGGTTGTAGAGGTGAAGAAGGGACAAGCAGAGAAGAGGTAGCATCCCACCTTTCAAGCCAAGAATCCCATATCCTCTAGATTGAAAAATGACCAAGGGGATGAGCAATTACAAAGAAGTTCACGGAGTTTATTCAAGCAACTCCACATCAATATTCCTTTTGTTGAGGCATTGGCTCAAATGCCTCAAATATCTCGAGAGTTCCTAAAAGACTTGTTGACAACAAGAGGGAAGTTAGAGGAGAGTGCTTGACTGGTGTTTAGATGCTTCATGCTCGGCAGGTGTTGCGAAAAGAACATGCCAAACAAGGAAAGAAAGACAAGGAAGCTTCATCATTCAGATGTAACATTGACAACTTAGGTGAGGAAATGGCATTGGCGGATTCGAGGGGCAAGTATCAACGTCATGCCCGTACACCTTCTTCAGAGCAGCTAGGCTTGGGAGCCTGAAAACCTACTCGGGATGACTTCTACAATTGGCGGACGAGCGAGTGCGACATCAGAAGGCATCATTCAAGAGCGTGCTTGTCAAGGTGGACAAGTACATTTTTGATTGACTTTGTAGTGCTAGATGTCGATGAGGATGCGGATGTACCCTTGATACTGGAGACCGTTCTTGCCGGGACTTCAAACCATTGATTGACATGGATGGCGGAGGCTCACATTGAGAGTTGGAGATGACAAGCTCACATACCGCCTTGATAAAGCCATGCGGCATTCTCTTGATTTTGATGACATTTTGTATTTTCCTGAGACACTCTTGAGTGAGCTTGTTGATGAATATATGTAGGAAATGTTCAATCCGGATCCATATGAAGGTTTGTTCTAGACCAAGAGGAGGGACATGAAGATGTAATGATGCTTGGATCGATGAACTGAAATACCACCTACCCGAGATTCTTGAAGAAGATACTGCGGAAGATGAAGAGGGCTGGGAGATGCCAGCGGAAGCACTCCAAGGCATCATTGGTGACATATCGTGAGCCAAAGAAGTTGGATGACCTATTGCTAGGTGGTCCCAAGCCGATAATACACCCTCTACCCTCAAGAGACTTTGCACAACATACTTTCAAAGCCATGGGTGAGAGGCAACCTTCATTCATGAACCCCATGAGGGTAAGGCAAAGTGCGTCAAGCTAAGTGATGTTAAACAAGCGCTTCTTGGGAGGCAACCCAACTCTTTACTGTTTTCTTATCATCTAGTTTAAATTTTTTGCATGAATAATTAGTTAAGTGTTGGTGTCTTCATTTTTAGATATTAGTGTGCTGCTATTTTTAGTGTGTTTTTTTAAAAGTCATCGTGTGTTTCATTTGGAATTAGGGAGTTTGGTCGTTTGAGCTCTATTTTCATGTTTTTCCTTTGGGTAAAATTTGTATAATAGAGCGAAAAGCTTTGAGTGTGTAAACATGTTCGAGATTTTTCTGCGAGCTTGCGGGGAATTTTTCTAAAGGCATCCATTGAAAACACGCGGTAGTGTTTCCGCCGCATGCGAGTGGGTGTCTTGTGAGCTCATCCAGGGAGAAGGCACAGAGTGTGCGGCTGCCCTGTGAGCGACCAGTATAGCGTCACATGCCCGTGGGTAATTTCCTGCGCGGGTGCGGGATCTCTGCGGTGAGGCGATTTTCCCGAGCACACGGGGGCATGGACTCACACACGTGGGAGCGACCTGTGAGAACCATGCACGGGCATGGGTATTTTTCCACGCGCGTGCGAGAAACTCTACAGTCGCTCCATCCCGATAAGACACAAGAGCATGTGGCTACCCACGTGAATTGAGCATGTGGCCATCCCGCCGTGCGGAATTTCGCCGCGGGCGTGTAAAGCTACTGACTTTTCTCGGGGCGTCAAGGAAGCCATAGGGGCTTCACGTCGCTTTGTTGATGGGTCGGATGCAGGGCATGGTATTTTTACGCGCCCGTGTGAGAGGAAAGTCGAGTCAAAAGTGTTTTCCCAAGAGCACCGGTGCATGCGTCACGATGGAGCTCTCTTGTGGGGCACTGCAGTGGGAATTTCCACATATGCGTGTGGTGGAGAGACAGCACAAGGGGTCGTGAGTTCTTTTTAAAGAAAAGAATAGTTTGTCTCAAAGCTTTTCATAACCTCTATTAGTGCGAAAACACTCTCACATCATTCTCGATTTCATAGCATCAATTTGGTAGGATTTTAGCGAGGGTTTTTATGCCGATTCTTCATTTCTCGTCAGTATTTGGACACCACCGTAGCTTGAGCATTACTCGGTTTTTCGGTACTATTTGGCATGTATGAGGGGAGGCATTCATAGATGCTGGAGGAGTAAACACGATTACCGGCCGGTTATCCACGGAACCTTGACACGCATGAGAGCTTCTGAGGAGTGCTATGTGGTCGAGGTCAATATGAGGGGTGTCCAAGGCCATGTGCCTTTCCGACACACTCCGAGGAATATTTTCATGCCATCATGAGTGGGGACGGTCAATGGCGTGGTGATAACAGCTGGTGTTGTGAGCCATCGGGGAACTACTATACTTGCACTCGATGGTGCGTAGCGTACCGATTCACTTAGGGCACATATTGGCGGAGTATGCTCGGACATCGAGGCCTATGCTGGGCTCAGGGAGCAATCTTCTCGGGCCCCTACATTACGAGATTAGTGTTGGGCATGGGTCTCTTGGATTCGATTCGTGTGGCCGAGAAGACAAGTATACCTGCTCCCCTGAGTCTAGAGACGATGAGGTTGATGGGTATGATCCGCGAGGGGTTTAGAGCGAGGGGTTTTTACTTTAGTGCCACCGGCTCGAGAGATAGCCGAGGATGAGGGGCTGATGAAGTCGGGCATCTCGAGCCTGCTCCCCGAGCCTCGGCCCGGTACCAATGGAGACCAAGGCACCTCAGCGCGGATAGAACCACCCCGGTGCGTATGTTTTTCACCATCTCGGGCCCATGATCGCTTTGAGAGGCTCGAGAATCTTTGTAGGAGTGGTTCGGCGAGAGGTTGCCGAGATTAGAGGCTACTGCGAGGAAACTTCGATTACGCAGGAGTTCATGGAGCGTTCGGCGTATTTGACTGATTTTTAGGCGGGGCGTCGCCTCGTTGTTGATTGAGCACATCCATTTGGAGGGCACAAAGGGCGATCACACTCGGTATTTCGACTTATGCACATAAAACAAGAGCTCCACCAACTTGTCTATCATTGAAGAAGTAGGTCATCCACGACGTGAACGTGTGCCCGTTTGCTTTACCCGATGAAAGTATGGATTCTGGAAGCTATTCAAGCCGGATATTGTAGCAGAGCATCGTGGCAGTGTGGAAAAATCTTGTAGCGACCTATTCCGGTCGGGCCGAAAACAAAAACCGAGAGAATCCACACGGGGCATGTGGAGTATCCATGCCCGTGTGGGACATTCCACGAGTGTGGCATTATGCACTGCGCTGGGTCGATCTTCGACTCGGTCGTACATAAAGGCGATTCAGCCCGATTTTTGATATTTTTTTCTCTATCTTTTTCCCCAACTTGCGGAGGGGCTTGGCTGAGGGTTTTTGAGGGGTATTAGCTAGGGGTTTTGGAGAGGTTCAATGGCTCCGACATCGAGTCGTCATTTGGAAGAAGGTTATTGGGAGAGCTTTCGATCGGCACCGATCCGGCGAGATGTATCCTAGGCGGACAAAGGATCCCTTGCGACGAGTAGAGGACTCTCCACAAGACCATCGACACAACCATTGAGGGGTTTCTTTATAGATTCATTGCTTTTTACATTCTATTTCTTTGATTGTACTTAGCTCCATGGAGAGCTAAACCCCTAGTGGGTACTTGGGTATTTGTGAACCCTAGGATGTATGGTTCATTGAATCTCTTTATTATGCTTTCAATAAATTGATGTTTATTGTGAGTTCCAACCTTGAATGCTTGATTGTATGAACATTTCCCTATAGTGACACTAGGGTTGAGAGTTCTCATTGGTAACGCTTGTGAGTGGTGACACCACGAGCGTTAGACAAAAACTAGGTTGGAGAGGTTTGAGAGGGGTAAGATTGAGAGGATGCAGGAGGCGTCCCTTTTCCCCTCTTACGTGATAGATTCTACCTCCGTTCCTTGAGTTCTTTGCGGCCATAATAGAATGAATGGTCTAAGGGATGAACCTCTGCTGGGACTTAGTTGCGCGTGTAATGGAGTGAAGCGTTGAGTTGATGTTAGTATCTAGGGCTTAATTGTGGGTAGGGACCGTCCACCTAGACCAAAGGGTTAGGTCTATAATTAGGAAGAGATTTATCACTTGGAATCCCTAGAGCTCATTGCAACTCAATGCGAGTGCGAGATGTTGAGATTGTTCGATTTCTCCTCCGGGACATGTATAGAGTTAGGCATAGTTGACCTTAGATTTTCGACTATGTAATGAAAGATTTCTACGACTCACTATTGCATTGATTAGGAAGCATAATAAAGGGTTCTTGCACTTGAAACGTTTGTCTTAGGGGGAGCATTATCCGAGTACCCCATGTTTATCAATTGCCTTACCTTCTCCTTTAATCGTGCTCTCTTACTTGTTGTTTTTTACTTTCAAGAATTGAATCATTGTCACACTTATCACTATTGATCTTTCACATAGCTAAGAATTGAATTAAGTGTTTTTATCCCCTATTCCATGTGGATTTGATACCCGCTCATCTGGGATTATTACTTCGACAAACCCATGTACTTGCGGGATATACGCAAGGGGATCTTGTCATGGTTAAAATGAGAAAAAAAATATCCAATGTATTGGGCCTGAATATGCTGGCCCATTGGGAATTCTTCAAGCTATAGCGGATGGGACCAAACTACTTTTTAAAGAGGACCTTTTCCCATCTAGAGGTAATATTCGTTTGTTTAGTATTGGACCGTCTCTAGCGGTTATATCGATTCTACTAAGTTATTTAGTAATGCCCTTCGGGTATCGTCTTGTTTTAGCCGATCTCAGTATCGGTGTTTTTTTATGGATCGCCATTTCAAGTATTGCCCCTATTGGGCTTCTTATGTCAGGATATGGCTCGAATAATAAATATTCCTTTTCGGGTGGTCTACGGGCTGCTGCTCAATCTATTAGTTATGAAATACCATTAACTCTATGTGTGTTATCAATATCTCTACGTGCGATTCGTTGGAACATGAACTTTTTCCTTCTCTACTCGAAATAAAGAAAAGAGCTTGAACGTATTAAATAGATATTCCCTTTTTATTTATCATTCGGATTGATGAGTTAAACCAGATAGTTATATGAGTGAAAGAAAAACAGCCTCTAAATTCGCAGTAAGAAGACAAAAATCTCATTCCTATGTACAAGAATAAAATGGAAGTAAACATAAGATAAGCAGTGTAAACAGTTTACCCCAAGATTAGATTCTTTGATTAGTTATCATATCTTGAAGCGGGCACAAAAAGATCAACTGTATGGAGTTTCCACTACTGTTTTGTATGTATTACCATACTAGGGATCAATAACAAATTAGTGGACGGTTAGAAACACTAAGGTACATAATAGATTAGTAATGGAGATAATCTTAGGTATAAAAAAAAAGTAAAAGAATAATGGACGGAGATTGGTCAGTCATCTCCCCTCCAGGTTTATTATTTATGTTGTTTTATTTGATTTTTAAAAACTGTAGTCGGACAAGAGGTCAAGTCAAGACGTAAATATCGTAAGTAAAGTCTCCGGTAGGTAGAATGGAGAAAGGTATTTGAAGTCCGTCATTGAATTGAAGTGGTAGAGTTGTAAGTGGACGTACGGTCTATGTATTTCTTATCAGCGGCATTAGTTCCTTTGGCATTGGGCAAATTTTCTTCTTTCCTTATTTTTAGTAAAGTAGAAAAAGTAGTAAAATAGTATTTTGTTGGTGCGGAAAGCTAGTATTATTATTTATAAGAATACTTTCATACTTTAATCAATTCACGGGGAAAGAATGTGATTTTCTCAACTTAAATGTAAACAAAAATTAATATAAGTAGTCTTTTAACATAACAGAAGATTTTTCTTTCGAGATGCGAAAAGGCAAGGATCTTGGAAGAGTTGACAATTGTCATTATCTTCCCTTACCGGGGAAAGACACTAATTATAGTCTATTGGTCCTAGAGGAGCTCTAGACAAGAGTTAGTGATCTCCCCCACTTTCCTTGTCATTTAAGCGAGAGTTATTTTTTGTTACGGGAAGTAGCACGCACAAGAGAAGTACTCTCATGAAAAGAAAAATAACCGCTAGTTAAAATCGTTAGTTCATTGAAAGCATTCAAAATAAAATACTGCCTCTTTCGGTTAGTGGGACTCAGTTCCGTGAGCTATTTCTTTTAAGTTAAGTCTTTTTCCATAATAGATGGGACTAGAGCGGCCGAAACTTCCTTGAATGAGAGCAGCAAAGGCACTACCTTAATGTTCTAGGAGCAAGGATAATAGTCTAAGGAATATGGCATCGAATACAAGCTGCTAGTACTACTCAATTTGTTTGAAAGGCTAGAATACTTAATTATAAGTCTCTTTGGTGTCAGTATTTTGGTTACTAACGAAATCAACCTCCATTTGGTGATAAATGAGCTCTTAGGACAAAAAAAAAAGCTCTTAGCCTTTGGGACTTGCCTTGGCAAAACCTTGATTATTGGATTTACTACTTACCCGCTATAAAAAGAGACTTTACTTTTTGAGGTAAGCTTAGAAAAGAAAGAACTGGAAAAGCCAGTGCTTAGGCAAACATCCCAAGGTAAGAGTAGAGTAATCCACTTTTTGCCAAAATGTATATCCGTAAATCTCTCGGTCTAGGCATTGGCTGGAAAGGATAGCAGTTAAACGCTATCTGGAATTACTGCCCCTTTTGCTACAAAGAAAGAGTAAACTCGAATGAGAATCAAGAAAGAAGGGTAATAAGGTTCTTTAGCCAATCCCAGGGAATGGTACAAAGCCAATAGGTTGGGGGGGGTGCCTCCTCACATATCAAGAACTTGCTGCTATTAGGAAGCCTCCTTACCCCTGCATTGTCCTAAAACACTCATATTAAAGCAACAACCATTATCCTGCATCTAGTGAGATTCCTAAGAGTTAGAATCTGATCTGTGGTGTGGCATTTGGGAAAGAACTTAAGTATGAAAGTGCAGGAAGCATGTAGTTAGAGCTGTTGAACCCATTCCCTTTCTTAGGGGAATATCAGCTCTTGTATTGGATTCGGCATCAAGCCGATGTGGCACTAATGACTTTAAAGTCCTTTCTACTTTGATAGATCTTTAGGCAATTGTCCAATTAGTAGGATCAAGAGCCTTTCGGAGTAAAAAAGGATGGCTCCTTCATGCCCATGTATAATACCACTCAAGTCAATAGTGACATCTTAGATCAGTTGTAAAAGAAGGAACTTAACCGATCCTGTGTTACTTTCTTGCTAGCTATTTCGCATAGCGGTCTGGTGGGCATCTTATGTCTTTCACAATCCGCGGAAGTAGATAGGACTGTGTTGACTGAAGCTTTCTGTGACTAATGCCACGGAATCAGAAATTAACATAGTAGAGACAGCAGACGATGATGAAACTATCTCAAATACAAATAAAATAAGGGAATGCCACCCGCTTCCACTCTAGTTGAAAGCCCTTTTTCGAATGAAAGGAATTGATAGACCAATATGGGTTCCAAACCTCACCTTGACTTCAAGCAAATAGTGCCTCAAAAAGGGCGATGAAGGCATCTCATTAGCATGTCCTTGCCAATGGCTTGAAGTCTTCTTTTCATTTCATGCCCAAGCCTTCAAGGATATGAACTATCCAAAGCAAGGAGCTTAGCTTATTGCCTAGTAACTAACATTTTTTAAAGCAAGGAACTTGACCCTGGAACGATACTAGTAACTAACATTTTTTAAAGCAAGGAACTTCATTACCACAGTCTTACAGAATAAGGTCTTCATCCGCTGTTCTTAGGAAGAATGAGTCCACTATTGGTGGAAGGTTTCAAGGAATTGAATCAGAAGCATGGAATAGGACAAGGTTTATGTTACGTCTGAGTCTAAGAGCAGTAGGAGGTTTAATCAATAGTAGGAGATATCCACGAGGAAAATGAATGAAGGCAATCCTTGAATCGATGACAGAAGGATATTTGAACAAACCTGTTGAGGAAGTGAAGGGGAATGAAGCCTTTTGCTTGATACGGATTACCATCGTATCTTACCTTCTTATCCGTCGATTGCTAGTATGGAGAGAGGGAGAGGAGAAGGAAAGGAGTAGGATTCACACTAATCAGACTATTTAGAACCCCAAGGAGCACTAGACTTACTTTTTAATAGCAGTACCTTATTAAATAGTAGCAGTTGCAATAGGATAAGGTAAGGCACACAAGTTACTTCTTGCACTAAGGTAAGGTTTAGAATCCACATGGGGAATGGAAAGAGCTGGTGCTATAATAGGAATAGGCATTTGCCTTTGATGTTGCAATTTGATTCTTTTTTTTAAAGAATAGGTTGCTTTGTGCAATTGAAGATGAATCTGCTTCGACAGAATAGAATACAGGAACAACCGTTGTTCACATAACCACTCTTGTCTTCATATTAGCTCTTGCTTGTTGGAATAACAGCTGTTAGGATCTTATCTGATGCTTTGCTCTTTCCAGTGTTAGCATGATTCAGTTCAAAATAGGTTGTTTCAGAATAGAAGAAGAGAATAAGCTCTTTGAAAAAATAAGTTGTTCATAGATCCAACCTGTGAGCCTAGGTAGCACTTTCTTTGACAGACTTTCACATCAGATTTGTCCATTTGACCGGGGATTTCCAGGTCCTTTATAAGAAGAAAATGAGATGGAAGGACGAAGGAGAGTTTAAGAACTTGTGAGAGAAGCAGGAAAAAATAGAGAAGGAAGCCCAATTTGATGAAGTTCACGAGGTGATGCTCGCCGACGTGGCTGAAGAGTTCAATGATGGGAATCCATGGTTTAACGACATCAAAAATTATCTAGAAGATAAGTTGGATTATTCCCCTAGTTTGCTATGGCAAATGATAAGAAGGTAATCAAGCGGATGGCGATGAGGTACACCTAAAGAGGAGGGAATTTGATATCGATAATTGATAAGTGCTTGAGTAGACATATTTTTATATATGTTTTACATGCATTGAGCATCATTTTTACTATGGTTTTATCTCTCATATTGTGTATTTGGTGTTCTTTTTATGCATATAGGTTGTGAATGCCTTGAAGAGTAAAAGGAAGCAAAAGATAGGCTATAAAGACACAATGTTGAGGAGTTCTTGTTCAATTCAAGGACCAAGACGAGAGGACTTCATAAAGCGTGGAGATGTGTGCCAACTTCCAAGAAGATTCAAGTCGATTCACTAGTTGGAAGGGAGCACAAAGGTACCCACATCTTCATGTTCCTTCTCTTTGTGAAGATTGCAAGACCTCTCAAAGATCGTCGATGAAGAAAAGTTTTATAGCCTACCACATGGATGTGTGCCCGGACATGTGGCCCCAGAGAAAAATTGTTTGGACGCGCGTTTTGTGAAAAGTATTGAGCAAAATACTATTTCTGGCGCCAGCGTGAAATTCTACGACCTACGGCGCGTGGAAGAATTCACATGAGCGCGTGGGGGCGCACGTGAGAGGCCTGATCTAAAGGCTTATAAATAGCCGTTTTGCCCTAGTCTTTCTCATCTTTTGTGCGGCCCTTGAGGGTGAGGCGAGCTAGGGTTTGGAAAAGGAGGTCTTCTTGACTTTGGGCGCTTCAGTCCAAAGCTTTGATCGATTCCTCCTCCGTCCCTAGCATCAAAGGGAGCCACCGGTGAACCTAGCCAGAGTGGAGTTCTTCAAAGGCGTTAAGCTCTCCATCAAGGCCATCGGTTCATATATAAAGGCGATTTATTTCTATGGTTTTAATGTACTTTTATTCGTGATGGTGTGTTTTTGTATGTTGCTCCATGAAAAGCTAAAAACCCTAGAGGAGTATTTGGGCTTGTGAACCCTAGGATTCTCATCTTTTGTGGATTTGCTTAGTTTTCTATTTAATCCGAGGTTTGATTATGTTTTTAATCTTGATTGTCTAATGCTTGCTTGCCTTATTGATCTTTTTCATTGTTTGGTTTCTTGATTTGTTACCTTGGTGAGGAGAGTTCTCCGATTAGGGTTAGAATCTCAAGATTGAAGAGGGTTGAGAGGGTGAGTCATGAGATAGTGAGCATCCCTTCCCCTCGGGATTGAGTGTATTCTATCTCCGTTCCTAAGCTCTATGACAACCATAGTTTGGTATGAGGCATGAGATTGAGGAATTTCTCCACAGTGACCTTGTGAGGGGTTAGGATCGCTTGTGGGAATTAGGGTTGGATCAATATTTAGGAATTGGATATATCTCTTGGAGATCCCTAGAGTAGCTGCGGTCAAATGTGGTGTGAGTGTTGAGATTGAGCCATTTCTCAGTGCGTGACCTCGTGGGGGACTAGTATCGGTGATCGGGGAGGCGGATCAATTATATTTGGATTTCCATGACTTAATTTACTTTTCATAGAAACACTTTGCTTATCGGTACCTAATACAGAATCAAGGGGAGAATTACCCTGAATACCCCTTTTCTTGATTGAGATCTCTATCCATTTAACCCTTGTATATTACGTCTCCATTATTCAGTTCTTACGCACATTAGATCACCACACCTTTCCATTTATCATTAGGTTAAGCGAGAGAAGAAGTTAGTACTAGTAGCATGTCCCTATGGATTCGACTATCGAGCTCACGGGTATTTTTATTGCTCGACACCCATGCACTTGTGGTTTACACACATGACCGGACGTGTCAAAAATCATATAATGGTGTCCTCACTGAGATGATAGTGGATGATAATGAAAGCTTTGAAGCTCATTACAATGTTGTGCCAGTCACATCAATGCTCAAATGCTAGCACAAGAAGATCTTGAGGCAAGGGGCAATTATTGGCGATACTTTAAGAAAGAGAAGAAGACTCGATGTCTATGTTTTGTGGTGTGTCAAATGCGGATCCATGCTCGACATCCTCACTTCAATCCTCAGCGTCACCTAGAATTCTCTATATTGGGCCTTATATTTGATTAGGACCCTTGAAAAGCACGATTGAAAATACTAACGCCATGCCTTCAGTACATGTCAAAAGCTTCTACACTCACTGCTTTCGTTCATTAAAAGAACATCATCACTCGCATTAGTCTCTACCAGAATCTTTGTTAACAAATAACGGGCTACAGTTCATCTCGGGAGGCTACAATAATGAAATTATGTGACAGGGGATTACATTTTAATTTTATCATTAATCCTCACCCCGGGGCGAGGGTCGAGCGGAGGCTCTGAAACAAGGACATTTGATGAAAATAGTGAAGAAGGCGTTCGATGCTCATAAAGCGTTTGATTTTCACTTAAAAACTCTCGATGCTCCAGGGGCTTCTCGAACTTCATTCGCACTCAAGCGGTCGCACACTCCTCGGATGGAATGGAACATATGAGATCTTGATTCCCTCTCTTAGAGTTGAACTATTCATTAAGATGAAAAAGAAGCTCTTCTTTCTTGGGTCTACACAGGGCCTTCCATACGAGGATAGCTGCGATTTGAAACGAGGGTTTTCTATTCCATCTGAGTCGGGTTCAAGTAAATTAGCCTTGATTCATAGGATGGATTAGATGTTTTTGGTTTGTTGATTGATTTGGAAGCTCTAAGTGGAATTGACACCCTTTGTCTATCTATACTCGAGATACCGAGGAGCAACCATGGCTATATTTCAAGCTGATGGACCTCTTTTTCCTAGATACTTTAAAATTTACACTGTTGTCATTTTATTCTACGGAGGTCACTAAAACTATTGCTTCATGCGTTTACAATCCTGAGCAGGACCATGTGTAGACAATACCAGTGATAGAAGTCTTGTGCGCGTGCACACCTTCTCTCGTCTTGGATATGGTTAACATAAGGGACAAACAAGTTGTTACCATGATCTCATGACCATCTTCTGGTCTCCTCTCCCGAGAAGGGTTTCAGCTGCATCTAAGCTATTTTTCTCCTTAGCATTGACACGACAGTGACATCTAACTCAAGCTTGGATGACCCTACCACTGTTCCTTCACCCAACCTTGCCCCACTTTTCTTGCAAAGAGAATAAAGAAATACACCATAGAACTAGTCAAAATTCTTTTGTGATGGGTGATGTTTTCTCATAGAGCGTGAGGCAATTATAATATTTTGAGATGCAAGAGCGAAGATTAGTAAGGGAGCTCATTACTACATGAGCTTATGAACATATTTTTGCATTCATTTGATCTTGTCCATTGTGTGAACAAGAATCTATAAAGTGAACAAAATTGGGAGGATCGGATCTTGAGCAAAATTCCGCCAATGGATGAGATGTTCGAGTCGGTATCAACCTTTGTAGGGGGTTCGGATCCTACAGAAAGGGAGGAGGAAAGAGGCCCTAGTGAACCACCATAATTGAGTGAACAAGTGTAAGCTTCAGCTGCACGATAGTATGAGCCTTGACCACGTCGGGACAAGCCACGAAGTGAAGGGCGAGAATGAGGCGGAATCAGATGTGTTCAATTTACGGCCTTGCAATGACCATCCAACGAGACCATGGACTAAGCGGCAATGCGAAAGGACTATGTCACGGGTCAAGCAACCCCCACAATGTACACTCGTGCCTCAGGACCTCTATAACTATCTAGAAGACATTTGGCGGAAGGATAAACAAACCTACAGTTGTTGCTTGAGACTACAAGTCCTATGACCGAGGAGGCGAGGATTCTCTAAAAGCGTAAAGGTGGGTGGGTGGCCAAAGGGGCCCCACTTGGAACTTGGGATCTTAGCGAGGAAATGCAAAGGTTACTTCAGTAGGCGGTGATGACCCGAATGAAGATAATCAGACAAGTTTCATTACGATGCGAGGTGGGCTCAATATAGGAATACCTAACCCTCGGAGAACATGTCAGCATCCCATCTATGTCGTGTTCAAGAAGTTTGTCCATTGATAGTGCGAGATGTTTTAACTGTTTTTGATTCATGATCACATCTACAAACATTTTTCCCGAGGACCGGCTCCCAAGTCGGGCATTGATCTATATAACTTTAGAATAAAGGACGTCATAATACTTACCTCTTTTATCATTGGTCAATCGAAAGTAATACGTAACT
>NC_052490.1:12432468-12488289 GCF_009730915.1 Dioscorea cayenensis subsp. rotundata
TACTATGTTTTCTTATATTAATGTCTTATATTTTTGAATCAGAACCCTAATCCTATGTCTTATATTTAGAATGTTTGCTATTTTGGAATCAAAACACTAATCCTTTCTTTTCTTTTCCGAATGTCTATTATTTTGTATTCAAAACCCTACTCCAAATTTTTCTTAAAGTAATGCCTCCTATATTTTCTTTTCGGAATGTCTACTATTTTTGTATCAAAACCCTAATCCTATGTTTTCTTTTCGAAATATCTAATCCTATTTTTTTCTTTTTGGAATGCATCCAATTTTTGAATATCCTAATCTTATGTGTTCTTTTGACAATGCCTCCTATTTTTGAACCAAATCCCTAATCTTATATTTTGTTTTGGGAATGTCTACTATTTTTGAATCAAAATAATAATCGTTTGTTTTTTCTCGAAATGTCTCATATTTTTAATCAAAACTGTAATTCTAATTTTTTTTGAAGTTCTCCTATTTTTTAATCAAAATCCTAATTATATGTTCTCTATTGGAAATGCATGCTATTTTAGAATCAAAACTCTAATATAATGTTTTCTTTTTGGAATGCACCTTATTGTTCTGTTTTTAATCAAAACCCAAATTATATATATATTTTTTTTGGATTGGGCTCTGTTTTTCAGTTTTAAATCAATACCCTAATCTTTTATCTCCTTTTCAGAATTTCTCATTTTTTTGAATCAAACTCGTAAGCCTATCTTTTGTTTTGGGAATCTTTGCCTATGTTTTGCTTTTTGTAATGCCTCATTTTTTGAATAAAAATACTAATATTATGTTTTTGGAATGTCTCCTATCTTTGAATCAAAACCTTAATCCTATGTTATATTTTCAAAATGTCTCATATTTTTTAGTCATAGCAATAATCCTATGTTTTCTTTTCGCAATGTCTACTATTTTTTAATCATAACCAAAATCCTATAATTTTCTTATAGTAATGTCTTCTATTTTTTAGTCAAAACCCAAATCCTATCTTTTCTTTTCGGAATGACTCCTACTTTTGAATCAAAAACCTAATCCCGTCTGTTCTTTTCGGAATGTCTATTATTTTTTTATTCATAACCCTAATCCTATGTTTTTTGTTTGGAATATCTGCTATTTATTAATCAAAACTCTAATCCTATGTTTTCTTTATGAAATGCCCCCTATTTTTCAGTTTTTAATTAAAATCCTAATCATATGTTACAGTAATGTCTCATATTTTTGAATTAAAAACCTAATAAAATGTTTTCATTTCACAGTGTCTCCTATTTTTCAATGAATTCATTAATTTTATTTTTTCTTTTCAGAATGTCGACTATTTATCGGTTTTATATCAAAGGCCTAATCTTATGTTTTATTTTTTGGAATGTCTCATATTTTTCAATCAAAGCCTTAATCCTAAGTTTTCTTTTCAGAATGTCTCCTTTTTTGGATCGAACCCTAATCTTGTGTTTTTATTTTGGAATGTCTAATTTCTTTTATTTTTGAATGAAAACACTAATTCTTTCCTGTCTTTTCAGAATGCCTCGTATTTTTTCATCTAAACTCTAATGCTGTGTTTTCTTTTCAATATGTCTCATATTTTTCAACTAAACCGTAATCCTTTGTTTTCTTTTCAATATGTCTCAATTAAACACCTAATCCTAGTATTTCTTCTAGGGATGCCTTCTAGTTTTGAATCAATACCCTAATCTTAAATTATTTTTTTAATGTGTCCTTTTTTTTATTTTGTACCAAAATTCTAATCATATCTTTTTTTCAGAATGTTTAATATTTTTGGTTTTTAATCAAAACTCTAATCCTATGTTTTTTTTCAGAATAACTTTTTTTTTAATCAAAATAGTAATTTCATGCTTTTGTATTGGTAATGTCTCCTATTTTTCGGTTTTAAATCAAAAGCCCAATCTTATGTCTTACTTTTGCAATGTCTCCTATTTTTTAATTTTTCAAGCATAACCCTAATTCTATGTTTTCTTTTCGGAATGTCTTCTATTTTTGAATCAAAACCTTAATACAACATTTTCTATTTGTAATGTATCCTATTTTTTAATCAAAGCACTAATCTTACGCTTTCTTTCCTCAATGTCTCCTAAATTTCAAATTTGAATCGAAATCCTTACTGTATATTTTCTTTTCACAATATCTCATATTCTTCAATCAAACCTCTAATTATATGATTTTTTGGAATGTCTCAATTTTTTCAACCAAAAATACTAATCTTATGTTTTTATCCGCTAAATTTTTTTAATCAAAAATCCTAATTCTATATTTCTTTTCGTAATGTCTCCTATCTTTCAATCAAACCCGAAATCCTATGTTTTTCTTTTCTTAATGTCTACTATTTTTGAATTAAAACCCTAATAGTATGTTTTCTTTTGGTAATTTATGATATTTTTCAATCAAAATGATAATACAAAGTTTTTTTTAATGCCTCCTATTTTATAATCAAAACTGGAATCCTATGTTTTCTTATCGTAGTGGCTCATATTTTTTAATTAAAACACTAATTTTCTGTTTTATTTTGAAAATTTATAATTTTTTTAATCAAAACCCTAATCCTATAGTTTCTCTTCGAAATATCTCATATTTTTCCGTTATGAATAAAAAAAATTAATGCTATGTTTTCCTTTCAAAATGTCTACTATTTTGCCAACAAAACCTAAATCTTATGTTTTCTTTTCTTAATATCTCTAATTTATCTGTTTTGATTCAAACAATAATCATATGTTTTCCTTTGGGAATGTCTACTATTTTAGAATCAAAGCTGTTATCCTATGTCTGATTTTAACAATGTCTGCTATTTTTGAATCAAACAATAATTGTATGTTTTCTTTTCATATTGTCTCATATTTTTTATTCAAAACTCTAATCCTAAATTTCTAATGCATCCTAGTTTTAAATCAAAACCCTAATCTTATTTTTTTCTTTGGGAATGACTACTAATCAAAACAATAATCATATGTCTTCTTTTCGAAATATCTCATATTTTTCAATCGAAACCTTATCTTGTGTTTGCTTTTTAGAATGTCTACTATTTTTTTATCAAAATCCTAATCCTATGATTTTTTATAGTAATGCCTCATATTTTTCATTCAAAACCCAAGTCCTATGTTTCCTTATATTAATGTTTCCTATTTTTAAATTAAAACCCTAATCCTATGTTTTCTATTCGTAATGCCTCCTATTTTTGAATTAAAATTCCAAATCCTGTGTTTACTTTTGGAATGCATCCTATTTTTGAATCAAATGCCTAATCCTAAGTATTCTTCTTTGAATGTCTGCTATTTTTTAATGTTTACTATTTTTGAATCAAAACAATAATCATATATTTTCTTTTTGGATTGCCTACTATATTTGAATCAAAACCCTATTCCCATGTTTTCCTTTCGTGATGTCTCCCATCTTTCAATCAAAACCCTAATGTTATTTTTTTTTGTAATGCCTCCTCTTTTTAAATATAAATCCTAATCCTTATCCTATGTTTCCTTTTCATAATGTCTCCTATTTTTCTTAAAAATACTAATTCTCTGTTTTCTTTTCAGACTGTGTCATATTAATCAGTTTTTAATCAAAACCCTAATTATTTGTTTTCTTATTGAAATGTCTCATTTGAAAATGAAAACACTAATCCAATCTTTTATTTTGGTAATGTTTGCTAATTTTTAATCAAAATTCTAATCCAGTTTTTCCATTTCGGAATGTCTAATATTTTTCAATCAAAACAATAGTCATATGTTTTCTTCTAGGAATGTCCACTATTTTTCAATCCAAACCCTAATCCTATGTTTTCTTTTCGCAATGTATCCTATCTTTCAACCAAAAACCTAATCCTATTTTTTCTTTTCGGATGTGTCATATTTTTTAGTTTTGAATCAAAACCGTAATCATTTGTTTTTCTCTTCAGAATATCTCCTATGTTTTATTTTTGACATGTCTCGTATTTTTCAAACAAAAGCCTAATCCTAGTTTTCTTTCCGAACGTCTACTAATTTTCAATCAAAACCCTAATGTTATGTTTTCTTAAGTAATATCTCCTATTTTTCAATCAAAACCCTATTTTTCAATACCTAATCCTATGTAATTTTATAGTAAGGTAAAGTATTTTCCAATCAAAATCCCAATCTTATGTTTTTTTCTTTTCGCAATGCTTACTATATTTGAATCAAAATCCTAATCCTATATTTTCTTTCTGGAATGTCTTCTATCTTTCAATCAAAACCCTAATCTTTTGTTTCCTATCGGAATGCCTTGTATCTTTCAATGAAAACGTGAATCCTATGTTTTCTTTCCTTAATGTCTCATATTTATCAGTTATGAATCAAAACCCTAACAAATGTGTTCTTTTTGTAATGTCTCCTATTTTTAAATCAAAACCCTAATCCTTTCTTTTCATTTCATAATGTCTACTATTTTGAATCAAAACCGTAATCCTATGTTTTCTTTTAAGAGTATGTCTTATTTTTTCAATTTTGAATTAAAACCATAATCCTTTGTTTTTTTATCATATTTTCTCATTTTTTTTCAAATCAAAACCCTAATCCTATGTTTTACTTTCATAAATATAAGATTAGGGTTTTGATTCACAACCCTATTTTTTATAGGAGACATTAGTATAAGAAAACATAGGATTAGGGTTTTGATTCACATCAATTATCCTATGTTTATTTATAGCAATGTCTCCTATTTTTAATCAAACCTGCAATCCAATGTTTTCTTTTTGGAATGCATACTATATTTTAACCAAAACACAAATCCAATATTTTCTTATCCGAATGTCTCCTATCTTTCAATGAAAACACTAATCTTATGTTTTCTTTTCGGAATGCCTAGTTTATTTGAATTAAAACCCTATTTTTCAATTTTAAATAAAAACCGTAATCCAATGTTTTCTTTTCTTAATGTCTTATATTTTTCAATCAAAATACTAATCTTATATTTTCTTATAGTAGTGTCTCAAATTTTTGAATCAAAACCAAAATTCTTTGTTTTCTTTTCGGGATGTGTCCTATTTTTCAATTTTGAATGAAAACCCTTATCCTCTGTTTTTTTGGAATGTCTACTATTTTTGAATAAAATCTAATCATATGTTTTTCTTCAGAATATCTTCTATTTTGCAAATAAAATCCAAAACCAGAATCCTATGTTTTCCTTTCTTAATGCCTCCTATTTATCTGTTTTGAATCAAAACCATAACCTATGTTTTCTTTTCTAAATATCTCATATTTTTTAATCAAAAACCTAATCCTTTCTTTCCTTTTTGAAATATCTAAATTTTTTAATCAAAATCCTAATCCTATGCTTTCTTTTCAGTAACATGTGTTATTTTTTAGTTTTGAATCAAAATCCTAATCCTTTGTTTTTTTTACGGAATGTCTCATTTTTAAAAAATCAAAACACTAATCCTATGTTTTCCTACAGTAATGTCTCCTATATTTCAATCAAAATCATAATCTTATGTTTTTTTTTCGGAATGCATAATATTTTTCAATCAAAACCCTAATCCTATATTTTCTTTTCGGAATGTCTACTATTTTTTAATCAAAACCCTAATCCTTTGTGAATCAAAAACCCTACTAATCCTTTGTCGTTATGTCTCATTTTTTGAATCAAAATAATAATAATATCTTTGAAAACCCTAATCATTTGTTTTCTTTTAGTAATGTCTCCTATCTATCAATCAAAACCAAAATATTATGTTTTACTAAAAAATAGGACACATTCTAAAAAGAAACCATAGGATTAGGGTTTTGTTTCAAAAATAGCATACATTCCGAAAAGAAAAAAAAAGGAATAGGTTTTTCATTGAAAAATAATAGACATTCAGAAAAGGTAAAATTGATAAATGGGAGACGTTAAGAAAACATAGACATAGGATCCAGGTTTTATTTGCAAAATAAGAGACATTGCAAAAATGAAAACATTGGATTAGGATTTTGATTCAAATATAGCAGGTATTCTAAAAAGAAAACATAGGATTATGGTTTTGATTAAGAAATAGTAGGCATTTCTAAAATAAAACATAGGATTAAGTTTTGGATTAAAAAATACAAGACATTACTATAAGAAAACATAGGATTAGGGTTTTGAATGAACAATAGGAGACATTCCAAAAATAAAACATATGATTATTTTTTTATTCAAAAAAATAGCGGACATTCCAAAAGAAAACAAAATATTAAAGTTTTTGATTAAAAATATGGCATTGCCAAAAGAAAACCAACAATTAGAGTTTTAAGTGGAAAAATAGTACACATTACTTTAAAAAAACATAGGATCAGGGTTTTGATTAAAAAATAGTAGAAATTGCAAAAAGAAAACATAGTATTAGGTTTTTAATTGAAAAATAGGAGGCATTTAGAAATAAAAATATAGCAATTGTGTTTTGATTGAAAAATATGAGATATTCTAAAAAAACATCAGATTATGGTTTTGATTAAAAATTAGTAGAGATTTCCAAAAACAAAAACATAGGATTAGCATTTTCGATTATGAGACATTCAAAAAGAAACAAAGGGATTAGGGTATTATGATGCACTCTCGGCAAGTGTAAGTGTCGCAAACAAGTAGTAAAGTGGTACCCTGTGAGGGGTAGGGTTGTCGAACCTTAGTGACTGTACTTCATGTACTAACTCTTCTTTCAATGTCTAGTTAAGCAAGAATTAAGTTGTTTTAAAAAATAGAAACAAGCAAACAAGGAAAGAACAGATGGAGATGTTGGGTGATTAGGATCTAGATTTTACCAACAAAGAGAGGAATGCCCCGGAAGATTCCTATGAGCTATAGCATACTGACTTACTCCTAAAGCCTACCAGGTACATTCTAAAGTTAAAGTGTGTGCTCAGAAGCAATGTTGCATATATGGTTCTCAGTACTATGTTTTGCCAAGATAATCGTGCATTTCAAAACACATCAAGTTTTTGCAATCACACAAGCAATCATAACTATGGTAATCCATACATCAAGTTTTACAAAGGCAACTGTGTACAATATAACACATCAAGTTATGCAAAGACAAGATTAAACACATGAATATAAAAGAACTCTGTAGACATTAAAAATAAGTAATCAAAGCATACAAAACATCATAGTCCATATCCCAGGGCATCGCGGATGGTTATCCCTCATGGATGGGTACCACAAGGAAGATAAAGAGAAAGAACAAAAGATAGTAGACGTGACTCCCTTCATAACAAGATAATCTTACTACTCGAGCTCCGATATGCTAGCCCCACTTCCCTTGTACCTCCAACACATCCTTGATCCAGTTAGGAGGTGTAGTAAACCCTAATATTCACTCTCCTCTAAGTCCTCCCACTGGAGAGAAGAATGCCCCAACAAAGATGAGAGTGAAACCATAAAAGATGGAGTTAAAAAGGGTAATTTTGGGCTCAACATGGGCTAAACACGGTTGTGCTTAGACCGCATTTCCTCCGTAGGGCTTTTAAGTGAATTGGCTGAGCGCACGCCTGGATTTTCTAGTGAGAGGGAGCACGATCGTGCTTGGACCATGTTTCACTTGAGCGAGATTGTGCTAGGAGCGAGCAAAGCGAGCTTCTCAGGGTAGACAAAAAATGCCTCAAACCTGAAATATTCAGCTTGAGGAACACGCTCGTGCTCCGACTGTGTTCCATTTTAGAGCACCCACTTGCTTGAGTTTTCATTCAGACATCCTCCAGGACGAGATAATCAGTCGGACAGAGTACAATCATGCTCTGCCCATGTTTAGCTTGAGCACTTAGCAAATATCTTCATTCTATGCTTGTTTCATCTACTATTTTACTCCAAATTGCTTCGAACCCCAGCATCCTTCACATTTAACAACTATATCTAGAGTAGCACTAAATATACACAAAATTATGCTAAAGGATGAGTAAAATGATGAATTGAGGTTAAAAAATAAATGTGATATGAATTGCACTCATAAAATACCCCCCAAACTTGAATGTTTGCTTGTCCTCAAGCAATCTCACATCACTTATTAAAAGAAGAAAGTATGAGTGCAACACTTCTAATCTCGGGAAAGAATTGAAAATTCCCCAAGTATAGGGAAATCGTGAGAGTTAGTTCAACAATAACGCACAATAAAAGGCTACACTTTTTACTTTTAAAGACGCTTGTCGTGTGTGAAAAACCCTAAATTGATTGGCCCAAAGTCTCCAGGAATTGACCTAGACTATTTGACCATCATTCACACAAGACATAGTGGGTAGTAGCTTCATACACCCTAAAGGTAGCCTTTCCCCCCGGTAGCTCATCAAATGTACACTTGTATGCTCAAAATCTGACTACTCAAGAACGGCTTTCACACATCCAAGGTGATAGCTCTTTCAACCATCTTTTGAACACAAAATTATACAATTCACCGGTCGGGCATTGAAAAGATTCTGACTTTCTGGGATTCTTTTGTTGTAAATCAAATGACTTACAAAACTAAACTTGGTCCTACGTGAAAGGCAATTATCATAGAATAGGTAGCACCATAATCCGGGCAAAGTGACGACATCTTAGGTCTTCAGACTAAAAGAGAGCCTACATTTTGGCTCCAATTAAGGCACTAACACACACGTGTTCCACTGGGTTTAAGAATATCCAACATTGCAATCATTGATCATCATTAGCAAAACACTCATCCATAAGGCAAGAATGTTACCCTTGGCCACACTAGAACGCTACATTGTCCTCAATGTACAAAATTGAGAACAACATTTAAAAAAGAAAGGAGGATTGAAGTGACTTTCCTAAACACAAAGAGTGATGGTGCCGTTCTCAACATGTATGCTATCCAACTCCAAGCAATAACACAATTTCTGAGATAAGTGGAGGACATAGGTGAAACTAGGGAAATCAAATAATCATATAATAAACTAAAGATAACAGAACATCATAACATAAAAGCAAAGAACAAGTAAGAAAACAAAAATGTAGCAGGGGACTCCTCTAGCTAATTGATTACAAAAGATAGAAATAAGAACACAAAACTAAAAGCAAGAGAAAGATTGATGTTGTGGCTGTCAGAAGGGTGTACTCTTGAGATGAGAATCCTCGCCAGAGGAAGAAGAAGAGCTGGCCTGAGAACCAAAATCGGATGTATCAACTCCAATATGACATGTGGGTCACACAGGAGAAACTTGCTCATGAGATAGCCACACACCCAAATGCTCAGCAATACAGGCCACACTCCTCTGCACCCACCTGAATGCTGTGAATAAATAGGTAACTTGGTCTAGCTGACTAGAGGGTCAACAAGGTGGCCAATGTGACCTCTGTTGTGAAGTTGTAGCGGCCGGTGGGGAAGAGGGATAAGCAACAACAGGGGCAGCAGTAGGGAGAGTATCGGAGTATTATTAGATGAGGTACTTGACCCCTTGGCAATCTGGACACGTTGCAACATCCCCATTGACCTCAGTGTCTTAAGGGTCATAGATGCAATACCAGCAACTACCCTTATCATATCTGTCCCTTCTAAAAAGCCCATGCGTCTGAGCAAACGTGTGATGTAAGGGTCAATGAAGAGGGTGCCAATGCGAGGATAAGTCTCGTAATGGGAGATGGAGACAGAGACCTCATAACCCAAATGCAGGTAGAATCCATCCATCATGCTCTGTAGAAGGTCGAAGTCATAGTGACTGACGACCATAGTACTGTCGGCATGCCCTGTTAAAGTATGTCTAAGGACAAAATTGATATATTGGAGTGTCATAGTGTGGAGGGTGGTGGCCTTGGTCCGGTGAGGATCATAAGTAGGAGAAGTGCTTAGCAGGCTCAAAGCATCCTCCAGTGACCCTCCAGCTAGCAAAGAGATCAACAGTAAATTGTATTCAAGAGTCCGAGTAAACTCTGCGTCATAAAGCCCCAGATGAATGGATAAGTCAATGACACTCATCCGTTGCATTGTGCTGAATGCCTGAAATTATTTTCATTTAAAACCAAAAAATGTGGTACATTTCCAAAAGAAAGCATAGGATTTGAGATTTGACTCAAAAATAGTAGACATTGACAACGCCCTTGCGTATGTTCCGCAAGTGCACGGATTTGTTGAAGTAATAAATCCCAGATGAGTGGGTATCGTATCCACAGGGAATAGTGAATAGAAACACAATGATTGCTATCTAACTATGATGAGAAGAAAATGATGTTATAATGAATGAGATTTATATAAAAAGAGAAAAAAGAAATAACAACGAGAGGCACAATAAAATTGAGAGATAAGGCAATCAATATAAATGGGGTACCCAGATATTGTTTCGCCTAGGACAATCGTTTCACGTTCAAATCCCTCTATTATTCTTTCTAACTAATGCATTAATGTGTCGTGGAGATCCTTCAATACATGTTTCCAAATCTAAGGTCAACCCTGGCTAACATTATACATGTCCCAGAGAAGAAATTGAACAATATCTCAAACCTCACACTCGTATAGAATCGCAATGAGTTCTAGGGATTGTAATTGATAAATCCTATTCCTAGATGTAGACCTAACCCTTTGTCCAGGTGGAAGGTCCTTAGTCATAATTAAGCCCTAGGTGCTGAAATCAGTTCAACACTTCACTCCGTTTGCTCTGCAACTAAGCACCAGTGGAAGGTCATCCCTTAGCCCATTCACTCTACTATGACCGCAAAGAACACGAGAGAATGGAGGTAAGATAAGTCACAACGGATGGGAAAGGAGACGCTCCACTACCTCTCGCTCACTCACAAGGATTACCCAGGTGAACTCTCAACCCTAGTGTCACTCTAATGGAGCATTCAATCAATCAAGCATTCAAGATTGGAACTCAAATAAAACATCAATTAATGAAAGCATAATAACAAGGTTTAATGAAACAAATACATCCTAGGGTTCACAAATCCAAGTACCCACTAGGGGGCTTAGCTCTCAATGGAACTAGTTACAATCAATGAAATTGAATGTAAAAACAAGTAATCCATAGAAAACCCCCACGGTAGTCATGTCGATGGTCTTGTAGAGTGGCCTCATCCTCTTCAAAGGTCCCATTGTCAAGCCTAGGGCACACCTCACCGAATCGGTTCCGATGAAAGCTCCCCCAATAACCTTCTTCCAAGTGGAGTGTGGTGTTGAAGCCAGAGAACCACTCCAAAAGCCTTGCCAAAACCCCTCTAAACCCTAGCCACAGGCCTCTCTCAAGTTGGAGAAAGAATGGAGAAAAGAATGCTGAAATCGTGGCTGAAATCGGCCTGGATTACAATGCACCTCCTCGTATTCTAGTTTGGCACATCCATTTGGAGCGGCACAAAGGCAGTCACACTCGAGCATTCCGACTTATGCACATAGAACAAGAGCTCCACCAACTTTCCAATCATTGAAGAAGCAAGTGATCCACAACTTGAACGCGTGCCCGTTTGCGTTACTCTGATGAAAGTATGGATTCGGGAAGCTATTCAGGTCAGATACTGTAGCAACACGGTAGCAAGTACTATAGCAGCACTGTTCACAGACAACCAAGAAAATAGGAGTTTAGAGGATCCACACGGGCGTGCAGAAATTATCCACGCCTGTGTGGAAATTCCGCACGGGTGCATGAAACATCCACGCCCGTGTAGTCTCCCGATTCCAACCCTATTTAAAGCCGAATCAGCACCGATTTTAGTATCTTTTTTCTCCATCTTTTCCCCAACTTGAGAGAGGGCTTCGGCTAGGGTTTTGAGGGGTATTGGCTAGGGTTTTGGGGAGGTTCTACGGCTCCGACATCGTCATTCCTTAGGGAGAAGGTTGGTAGGGGAGCTTCCGTCGAGGCGTATCCTATACCGGACGAGGGAATCCTTGGACGATGAGTAGAGGACTTTCTACAAGACCATCGACACGACCATCGAGGGGTTTTCTATGGATTCATTGCTTTTACATTCTATTTCTTTGATTGTACTTAGCTCCATGGAGAGCTAAACCCCTAGTGGGTACTTGGGTATTTGTGAACCCTAGGATGTATTTGTTTCTTTTTAACTCTTTATTATGCTTTCAATAAATTGATGTTTATTGTGAGTTCCAACCCTTGAATGCTTGATTGTATGAACATTTCCCCTAGAGTGACACTAGAGTTGAGAGTTCTTGTTAGTAACCTCGTGAGTGAGTGACACCTACAGTGTTGAGACAAAGCTAGGGGTGGAGAGGGTTGAGAGGGTGAGTCAAGAAGTCAAAGCAGTCATCGCTTTCCCCTCCAGCGTGATAGATTCTACCTCCGTTCTCGAGGTTCTTTGCGGTCATAATAGAGTAAAATGGTCTAAGGGATGAACTTCCGTCTGGGGCTTAGTTGCACGTGCATCGGTAGGAAGTGTTGAGGGTGATCTTAGTATCTAGGGCTCAATTGTGGTTAGGGACCTTCCACCTGGACCAAAGGGTTATTTCTATAATTAGGAAGAGATTTATCACTTGGAATCCCTAGAGCTCATTGCAACTATATACGAGTGCGAGGTGTTGAGATTGTTCGATTTCTCCTCCGGGGCGTGTATAGAGTTAGGCATAGTCGACCTTAGATTTGGGACTATGTAATTAAGGATTTCCACGACTCACCATTGCATTGATTATGAAGCATAATAGAGGGTTCTTGCACTTGAAACAATTATCCTAGGCGGAGCATTATCCGGGTACCCCATCTTTATCGATTGCCTTATCCCCTTCTTTACTTTTGCTCTCTTACTTGTTGCTTTTATTGTTGAGAATTGAATCATCGTCACACTCATCATCATTGATCTTTCACATAGGTAAGAATCGAATTAAGTATTTTTATTCCCTACTCCATGTGGATTCGATACCCGCTCACCCTGGATTATTACTTCGCAAACCCATGCACTTGCTGGATATATGCAAGGGGACCTTGTCAAGTATGTTCCTCCAAACTAGATATTGCAAAGCTACTTCCTTTAAACCAAAAATCTACTTGTCGGGGTGGAATATTTGTTGGAGACTCCAACTATCTTACCTTTGGCCTCCAAGGAAACAATTTGGGTTGGGAATTGTCCAAGCTTTGCACAAGTGGGTCATTGGATGGCTTCAATCTCCTACCCACATCTCTTCCAAACCCAAAATCTCTTTCTTGAAATTTATGAGTTGATCAATCCCAAAGAGGGGTGCTCGTTCCATTACCTTAGGATTTACTTCTTCTTCAATTTCAACTTGAAAGCAATCTGTCTTCGCCGACCCTCCTTGTATCATTTCTTGCTCACAAATATACTGTCCATTCAAACAATCCTCACATTGAATAAAAGGTTCTTCTTGCATCCCCTCAATTTCGGCAACATCATACTCCTTCCGCCCAACTTCTTCATTGCCAATCACTACCACATCATCCCTATAAGGAACTTGAATTGCTTTTATCAAATGCTTGTTATTCCTCGGAAAAGTGTGTCAAGTATCCCTCCTAATTAATGCTCAAGGTTTTTTTATAGGACACTTCATGACATCTTAGTGCGGTCTCCATATTTTGGACGCACACATCGGATGCTTCAATAAAGTTATCTAATACTCTTTGCAACTGAAGTGCATCCTCTCTGAGTATCTTACCCATTTGACATTCCTCTTAAGGTGCTTCCCAACATTGTCCATCACTATGCCACAAGAAGTTTGGGTAACCCTTTTCAATTGGATGATTTGTGTTGCAACAATGAATTCTTTGTTTTTATGAAGCAATAATTCTATCGACTTGTTCACTCAGAACTTCAACTCGAGAATACAGAGCTATGAGCGGATCAATCATCATTTAAACTCCTTGCAAGAAAAGTAAGACATGATAAAAGAAAACAAATGAGAATGATGGAAGAATAAGAAAGTATGAAATATAATGAATAATAAATAGCTAAAATAGCAAAGTGCAAAGTGCTTCTAAAATGCTTATTCCCCGGTAATGTCTCCAAAAACTTGACAACGCCACTTGTGTATGTCCCGCAAGTGCACAGGTTTGTCAAAGTAATAAATCAAAGATGACTGGGTATCATATCCATAAGGAATAGTGAATAGAAACACAACGATAGCTATCTAACTATGATGAGAATATATTGATGTTATGATGAACGAGAATTATATAAAAAGAGATAAAAGAAATAAGAACGAGAGGCACAATAAAATTGAGAGATAAGGCAATTGATATAAATGGGGTACCCGGATATTGTTCCGCCTAGGACAATCGTTTCAAGTCCAAACCCTCTATTATGCTTTCTAACTAATGCATTAATGAGTCGTGGAGATTCTTTAATACATGGTCCCAAATCTAAGGTCAACCATGCACTCGTATAGAATCGCAATGAGGTCTAGGGATTCCAAGTTATAAATCCTCTTCCTAGATGTAGACCTAACCCTTTGGTACATGTGGAAGGTCCCTAGTGACAATTAAGCCCTAGGTGCTAAAATCACTTCAATGCTTCACTCCGTTGATTCTGAAACTAAGCCACAGCGGAAGGTTATCCCTTAGCCCATTCACTCTACTATGAACTTAAAGAACTAGACGAAATGGAGGTAGGATAAGTCACACCAGAGGGAAAAGGGGACGCTATGCTTCCACTCTACTCACCCTCTCAACCCTCTTCAATCTAGCTTTGTCTAACTCACGTGGTGTGTCACTCACTCACATGGATTACCAAGGTAAACTCTCAACCCTAGTGTTACTCTAAGGGAGCATTCAATCAATCAAGCATTCAATATTGGAACTCAAATAAAACATCAATTAATGAAAGCATAATAACAAGGTTTAATGAAATAAATACATCCTAGGGTTCACAAATCCAAGTACCCACTAGGGGGTTTAGCTCTCCATGGAGCTAGTTACAATCAATGAAATCGAATGTAAAAACAAGTAATTCATAGAAAACCCCCTCGGTAGTCGTGTTGATGGTCTTGTGGAGTGGCCTCGTCTTCTCCAAAGGCCCCCTTGTCAAACCTAGGGCACACCTCACCGAATTGGTGCCGACGAAAGCTCCCCCAATAATCTTCTTGCAAGTGGAGTGCGGTGTTGAAGCCGGAGAACCACTCTAAAAGCCTTGCCAAAACCCCTCTAAACCTTAGCCGCAGCCCTCTCTCAAGTTGGGGAAAGAATGGAGAAAAGAATGCTAAAATCCGGGCTAAAATCGGCCTTAAATAGGGCTGGAATCGGGAATCCACACGCCCATGTGGGCTCCCATGTTGATTTTTCGCACGGGCGTGTGGAATTTCCACACGCCCGTGTGGATTCTTTGTTTTACTCCTTCTTCGGCCGGCTGTGGACAGTATCTGCTACAGTGTTTGCTACATTGCACTGCTACAATACTGACCCGAAACACTCCCGAATCTATGTTTTTATAAAGGTAACGTAAACAGGAACACGTTTATGCCATATATCGCTTTGCTTCTTCAATAAATGGACACTTGGTGGAGACCTTGCTATACATGCACAAGCCATAATGCTTGAATGTGACTACCCTTGTGCCCCTCCAAATCGGTGTGCTAACTTGAATATAAGCAGGTTGGCACACATTCTCGTATCTTAAACCCGACTTATGTCTTCGCGTTTGAACCTTCTCAAGAATTCCTCCAAATGGTGCATTCATGATCTACATTGGCTTCTTTCTCTAACCTTCGGCTTCACAACCCTATATGCATGAAAGTAACATAAATGCACACATATTAGTGTTAAAACCCGATTAAAGTAATGCTCATCATAAGGAAAGAATATTTCGTATTCTTATCACACAAGCACTTATCAGACATTCCCAAAAGAAAATATATGATTAGGGTTTTAATTGAAAAATATGAGACATTACAAAAAGAAAACATAGGATTATTATTTTCACTCAAAAATAGTTGACATTCCTAAAAAAACATAAGATTATGGTTTGGATTAAAAAATAGCCAGCATTCCAAAAAGAAAACAATGGAGTAGGATACTGATTGAAAAATATGCGGCATTCTACAAAGCAAACAATGGATTAGGGTTTTGATTAAACATTAGCAGATATTCCCAAAACAAAAGATAGGATAAGGGTTTTGATTCAAAAAAATATGAGATATTCTGAAAAGAAAAACATGGCATTAGGGTTTTGATTCTGAGCCCGAAAAAAATAGGACACATTCCCAAAAAGAAAAACATAGGATTAATGATTTGATTAAAAAAATAGCGAGACAATCACGAAAAGAAAACATAGGGTTCGAAAAAGAAAAACATAGGGTTTTCATTCCAAACTAGTGAGACATTTCCAAAAGAAAACATAAGATTATTGTTTGATTAAAAAATAGGAGGCATTCTGACATAGGGATTCAGATTTTTTTATTCAAAAAAATACCGAGACATTCCAAAAAAATAAAAACATCATATTAGGGTTTTGATCGAAAAAAATATAAGATATTTTGAAAAAGAAACAAAAGGATTCGGGGTTTTTGATTGAAAAAAATAGCATTATAATGTTTTCTTTTGAAAATGTCTCCTTTTTTTCAAAAATATGAGATATTTTGAAAAGAAAGCATAAGATTAGGATTAGCATTTTGTTTGAAAAATAGGAGACATTACTATAAGAATAGTATTAGAGTTTTGATTCAAAAATAGTAGACATTCGGAATGGAAAACATAGGATTAAGGTTTTGATTGAAAAATATGAGACATTTTGGAAAAAGAAAACATAGGATCGGGGGTTTTTGAATAAAAAAAAATATGATACATTACTATAAGAAAACAAAAAAATTAGGGTTTTGAATGAAAAATAGGAAACATTACTATAAGAAAATATAGTATTGGGATTTTGATTAAAAAATAGTAGATATTCTGGAAAGAAAACATAGAATTAGTGTTTTGATTGAAAAATATGAGACATTTCGAAAAGAAAACATAGAATTACGGTTTTTAATAAAAAATATGATACATTAATATAAGAAAACATAGAATTAGGGTTTTTGAGTGAAAAATAGGAGACATTACTATAACAAAATATAGAATTGGGGTTTTAATTAAAAAATAGTAGACATTTTGGAAAGGAAACATAGTATTAGGGTATTGATTGAAAAAATATGAGACATTTCAAAAAAAGACACAGGATTGGGGTTTTGAATGAAAAATAGGAGACATTACTCTAAGCAAACATAGGATTAAGGTTTTGATTCAAAAATAGCAGACATTTCAAAAAGAAAAGAAAGCATTAGGTTTTTTATTGAAAAATTGGAGACATTCCCAAAAGAAAACATAGATAAGGGTTTTGATTCAAAACCAATAAATAGGAGACATTAAGAAAAAAAAATATAGGATTCGGCTTTTTATTAAAAAATGGGGGCATTCCAAAGGAAAACATAAGATTAGATTTTTGATTGAAAAATATGATACATTCCTAAACGAAATTTTATGATTAGAGGTTTTATTCAAAACTAGAAGGCATTCCGAAAAGAAAACATAGGATTAGGACATTTCCAAATCAAAACCATAATCAAAACTCTACTATTTTTCAATCCAAACCCTAATCCTTTGTTTACTTTTCAAAATGTATCATTTTTTCAATCAAAACCCAAATTCTATCTTTGGTATGAAAATCTCTGTTCTTTTTTATCAAAACCCTAATCCGATATTTTCTTTTCGGAATGTCTCATATTGTTTCTTTTCGTAATGTGAACTACTTAATAGTTCTGAATCCAAACCGTAACCTATGTTTTCTTATAGTAATGTCTCCTATTTTTCTTTCTGAAATAATAGGTATGTTTTCTTAATGTCTCTAATTTATCAGTAATGTTATGTTTTCTTTTCTGGAATATCTACTATTTTATAATGGAAAAACTAATCCTAATAGGAGACATTCCTAGTTTTGAATTAAAACCCAAAACCGTATCTTTTGGTTTAGAATTCTGAAATATTTTTAGTTTTTAATCAAAACTGAAAAAATAGATGGCATTTTTTATTCAAATATACTATTTTGATTCAAATATAGTAGGCAGTTATGAAATAAAACATATGATTAGGGTTTTGATTGAAAATAAGAAACATTATTATATAAAACATCAGATTAGGGTTTTGATTAAAAACTGATAAATAGGAGACATAAGAAAAGAAAACTTAGGATTGGGGTTTTGTTTGCAAAATAGGAGACATTCAGAAAAGAAAACATAGGATTAGGGGTTTCATTCAAATATAGTAGGCATTACGTGTAGAAAACATAGGATTATGGTTTTTATTAAAACATAGCATGCATTTTAAAAAGAAAACATAGGTTTAGCATTATGACTGAAAAATAGGAGACATTACTATAAGAAAACTTGAGATTATGGTTTTGATTAAAATCCAAAAAATAAAGGACATTTCCAAAAGAAAACATAGGAGTAGGGTTTTGATTCAAAAATAACAGACATTTCCAAAAGAAAACATAGGATTAGTGTTTTGATTACAAAGTAGGGGACATTCCGAAAAGAAAAAATAATTAATGGTTTGATTAAAAAATAGGAGACATTACCAAAAGAAAACTTAGGATTAGTGATAAGTGCTTGTGTACTAGTAATATGAAGTATTGTTTTTTTACATTGAGAATTACTTTTCTCGGATATTATCGCTCATATATGTGTATTTGTGCACTTTTGTGCATATACGGTAGTGTAGACAATAGTGCATGAAAGGAGCCAAAAGTAGACCGTGGATGCACCTTGTTGATGAAATCTTGTAGTGAACAAATGCAATGACACAAGTTGTGCTCAAAGACATGTGAATGTGTGCCAACCTCCATTGTGCTCAAGCAAATACATGGTTTGGAGGGGCACAAAGACTGTCACATTCGCGTGTTCTGACTTGTGCAAAGCTAGCGAGATTTTCGTCAATGTGATTGTTATTGAAGATGCAACATGATCTCTGCATGGATGTCTTTGTAGAAAATCACCATAGTAAATCCCTATAGCGAGTTATTGTTCATAGATCCATGAAAGCACATTTCCTAGAGATTCACATGGGCATGTGGAAATTCCACACGCCCATATGGATGCTCGATTCCAACCCTATTTAAGTCACGATTTCAGCGTTTGAGGGATCATTTGCCCATCTTTATCTCATCTTTGGGCGCTCATGACTAGGGGTTGAAGAGGCTTTGGCAAGTCTTTTTGGAGTGGTTCTATAGCCTTCAACACTTGTATTCCTTTCGGAAGATAGTTATTGGGGAAGCTTTTACGCTGACATCGATACAGCGAGGTGTGCCCTAGGCTTGACGAGGAAACCTTTGGAGAAGACGAGGCTACTCCATAAGACCAGCGATACGGACTACAAGGGGGTTTTACTTATGGATTGCATGTTTTTACTTTCGATTTCATTATTGATTGTATCTTGCTCCATGGAGAGCTAAACACCTAGTGGGTGGTGGGACATGTAAACCCAAGGATGATTTTGTTTCATTGACCTTTTATTATGTTTTTTTAATTGATGTTCTAATTGAGTTCCAATCTTGAATGATTCTTGAAGTGATTTTCCATTAGAGTGACACTAGGGTTGAGAATCCATCTTGGTAATCCTTGTGGATGAGTGACACAACATGAGGGCTAGATAAAGCTAGATTTTAGAGGGTTGAGAGGTTGAGTCGAGAGGTAGTGGAACATCCCCTTTCCTTTCCGGTGTGATTTATCCTACCTTCATGTTCCAAGAGTTCTTTGCGGTCATAATAGAGTGAAGTGCTAAGAGAAGAACTCCGCTAAGGTTTAGTTGGGCAAGCGACGGATAGAAGCGTTGCAGTAATTCTTCGTGCTATGGCTTAATTGAGACTAGGGGTCTTTCGCCTGGACCAAAGGTTTAGATCTAGAGTAGTGAATAGGGTTTTATCACATGGAGTCCCTAGAGCTTTTAAGCGAGCCTTGCAGGTGTGAGGTGCTAAGATTGAATGATTTCTCCGCCGGGGCATAGTGTAGGGTTAGTCAAGGTTGACATTAGGGTTTAGGGACTATGTGTTTTAGGGATTTCCACAACTCATTAGACATTGGTTGGGAGACATAATAATTGGTCTTACACTTGAAGCAATATTCCTAGAGGCGAGTAATGTTCGAGGTGCCCCACTTTCTATTGATTGCCTTTCTTCTCATTTTATTGCATCTCTCTTTCTTGTTTTCTTTATTTCTTTTTCACATTGATATTGTTCACACCACCTTCGAATCATCGTCATTCTAATTATATAACAATTATAGTGTTTTTCGATCACTATTCACTGTGGATATGACTACCCACTCACTAGTGTAATTATTACTTGACAACCCGTGCACTTGCGAGTACACACGCAGGGATGTGTCAAGTTTTTGAGTATCGATTATCAGGGGAATATACGTTTTGGAAACACTTTGCACTTAGCTATTTTAGCTATTCATCACTTGTTCTATTTCACAATTTCTTATTCTTCCATCGTTCTGATTTGTCTTTACTTCTTTGGTTGCAGCTCCAGGTTATGATTTGAGGAAACCCTTCGACATTTGTTGAAGGTGATCTGCGAACTTGAGCGAACACTTTGTAGAAGGGAAAAGAACACCATGCAAGAACAGTTGAATCAAGTTGAGATAGAAGATGAAGGAGTCATATAATACTGAGCGGGGACGGAATGAGTAGCAAAGGACACTGTCAGATTATGCCAGACCCAAAGTTCTTATCATACAATCTAGTATTATGCAGCCACTGATAATGGCTCCAAATTTTGAGCTTAAGCCAGGCTTCATCCAAATTTTACAACAGTCCGCATAGTTTTATGGTTTGGCCGATGAGGATCCAAACAATCATATTGAGAAATTCTTGAAAGAGTATGACATGCTTAAGATTAATGGTGTCACGAATGATGCCATCAAGTTGAGGCCCTTCAATTTTTCCTTTAAAGGGAGAAGCGAAGCAATGGCTACATTCATTACCTAGAGAATCAATCACTACATGGGTGGAGATGGTAGAAGATTTTTCTTGACCCGATATTTCCTCCAAGAAAATACATTAAACTTAGGAATGAAATATCCTCTTTTATGTAAATGGTATTGGAGTCTCTATTTGAGACATAGGATAGGTTCAACGAGCTCCCGTGGAAATGTCCTCAACATGGATTCCCTAAGTGGAAGATCATTCAGACTTTCCATAATGGTTTGAACACAAGCACAAAACGAGTTACTTGATCTTTGCGTCAGAAAGTACCTTTGGGAAGCAAGACCCACGAAGAAGGCGACATCTCATTGAAGGAATAACTATGAGCGAGTTATCGTTGGAATGGAAGGGACGAGAAAAGAAGGTAGCCAGACTTCATGAGATTGATACATTTCACCTTATTGGAGGCCCGATGTTGAGTCGTTGAGCAAGAAGGTAGACACCTCTAACTTCTCCTAGAGTGGCAACTATGATGAGTTTTCAGCTGGTGTGGGGAGGACATGCTCCATCTGATTGCCGATTTCTATTGGTGATACATACTTGATGGAACAAGTGGATTTTGTGGGTAACGCAATGAGAGGCCAATGGAATCCATGTAGCAACACCTACAATCCGGGGTGGAGGAGCACTGAAAATTTCATGAAGTAGTCAAGAACATGAAGAATATGGCACCATCGGGTTAGTAACAACAACAAGCCCCAAAAACATGAAGAATCGAGTTTTCGGGGTTGGAAAACCCAGATGACTAACCTAGAAAAGGCCTTGAACAAGTTCATTCGATCATCGGATATAAGATTTCAATCGGTTGAGGCCACACTTAGCAATCACACTGCATCATTGCACAACTTGGAGAACCAAGTAGGCCAAATTGCGAAGTTACTCTCAGAAAGACCTTAAGGTAATTTGCCTAGCAACACAGAAACCAACCCAATAGAACATGTGAAGGAGATCACTTTGAGAAGTGGTCATGAAGTTAAGTGTAGGGCTCGGAATGAGTAGACCAGTGCGAAGCACTCGAGGTCGTGGATGTTAAGGAAATAGCAAAATAAAAGGGGGTGACACCCCCACCCTACAAGCCAAGAATCACTTATCCTTCAAGATTGAAGAATGACCAAAATCAATATCCCATTTGTGGAGGCGTTATCTCAAATGCCTCGCTATGCAAAATTTCTCAAGGACCTCTTGACCAACAAGAGAAAGTTGGAGGAGAGTGTATCTGTGATCTTAGATGCTTCATGTTCGGTGGTGTTGCAAAAGAATATGCTAAACAAGAAGAAGTACCCTGGAAGCTTTATCATCCCATGCAACATTGGCAGATTCAAAAGGTAGCATCAATGTCATGCCTTAGACATTCTTCTAGTCTCTAGGCTTGGGAGAGCCTAGGCCCACTCGAATGACACTTCAATTGGCAAACCAAACGGTGAGAAATCCAAGGGGCATCATTGAAGATGTACTTGTGAAAGTTGATAAGTACATATTTCCTGATGACTTTGTAGTGTTAGATGTTGATGAGGATGTTGATATTCCGTTGATACTTAGGAGGCCGTTCTTGCACACTTCCAAGGCTCTTACTGACATGGATGGCTGGGAGTTAACTTAATGAGTTGGTGATGACAAGTTAACATACCGCCTCATTGAAGCCATGAGACATTCTCTTGATTTTGATGATACTCTTTACTTTCTTGACACTACCGATGAGTTAATTGATTAACACATGTAGAAAATGATGTGTCTGGACACATATGAAGGGGTGCTAGATCAAAAAGTGGAGAACAAAGAAGTCTTATCACTTGGTCTAGAGGATAAGATGCAACCTACCCCGGAGATCATGAAGAGGATTATCCAAAACTTGAAGCGAGCAAGGAGATGCCACAAGAAGCGCCCATAGGCTAATGGGGATGTGCAAGCTTGAATTAAAAATGACAAACCCTTGTGTGGTAACAAGCTCGATAACTCTCCCACTACCTTTAAAAGATTATGTTCATCATGCTTTTAAGTTATCGGTAAGAGGAAAACTGTATTTATAGAGCCCCCATAAGGTAAGAAGAGAGTCGTCAAGCTTAGTGACGTATAACAAGCGCTTCTTTGTAGGCAACCCAAGTCTTTAATGTTTTTAGGTTTTAGTTTAGTGTTTGCATGAATAAGAGCTTTACTATTGGTGTCTTGATTTTAAATGCTATTGCTGTGTTTTTCTCATGTATCATTAGTGTTTTCGTTGGCTTAATTGTTATTAGTGAAGTTTATTAGTCGTTTGAGCGTGTTTTCCATGATTATGCAGTCGAGTTGTTCATAGTATAAAGTAGGCTCTATATGTGTATAAAGTGTGCAAAAAAATTTTTACTGCAGTACAGTGATATTTTTGGAAGTCATCCGAGAGAAGACACACGCCCGTGTGGAATTTCCACGCCAGCGTGTGTTTTCATTTAGAGCTCATCCCGAGAGGACACAAGGGTGTGTTTCTACACCTGCGAATGACCTTGTGACGGTCACACGCCCATGGGTAATTTCCACATGGGCGTGTCATTCTCTAGAGAGTCTCAGAATCCATCCCGAGAAGACACGGGGGCATGCGAGTGCCCTGTCGATACTCTTGTGAAGATCCACACCGGTGTGGAATTTCCCAGCAGGGCGTGTGAAACACTTAAAAAGAAATTCTCGGGAGTAGAGAGAAGCCACGAGGGGCGTATGGGTGCCCATGTGGATCGCACTGAGCATGGGGAATTTTCACATGGTTGTGTGGATGTGTTCAGAGGCCATCCTGAGAGCACACAGGGGCGTGTGTTTACCCCTGTGAGCGTTTCTGTGGGAGTCACATGGGCGTGGGAAATTTCCACACGCCCGTGTGGATATATAAAACTTCAAAGGCTGCGATTTCTCTTTATAACCCTCTCCTCATTTCCCCAACCCTCTCACTGTCTATTTATAAAGTCCTAGAGTTTTTTTCCGGCCGCATTCAAAGCTTTTCATCTCTATTTTGTCGGTAAGCCCTCGTTCTTTTTCTTCACGCCAATCTTGATTTAATTTGGTTAAACTAGTGAATGTTGTTTCATTTCCATGTGTAAATGGTTGGTGCATGCATTAGAGTTGTTCTTATAGTGATATTCTCATGTATTTTTGTGATTTTTTGGCATAGTGGTCATGTGGCTTTTTACGCCCGTGGATCCACATGGGTGTGTGGAATTTTCACACGGCCGTGTGGATTTCGTAGTATTGTTACATTAGTGTCTTTTATCAATTTTCTTTTTAAATTCTTACGGGACATGGCCCCTGGACAAAAGAAACAAACCAGCAAGCATCCCAAAGAGCATTCCCTCGAGCCGGATCATATGAAGTTCGTTATTCGTGAGCACCAGGCTCGGTTTGAGTTACTTTTGAAGTGAAAGTTCAGTCAGACACGATTCCCGGACTTGAGTGCGCTCGGGGAGGTTCAGTTAGCTGATGATATGGCAGATGAGGTTGAGGAGCTCCTTACCGTAGGCAGTTGCCATAGATTGTTGTCTGTTTGTGATCATGCAATTCGTATGCTGACATTGAAGGTGTTAGCATCTTTCGAATTTGACCGCTCGTACTCCAGCTTTGATAGCATTAACGCCATCCAATTCAGAGCCTTCGGACAGTATCATAGTATGAGTATCACTCAGTTTTCAGTCCGTTTGGGTTAATATGATGAGGCTTTCGTCACTATAGAGGAGTATAAGCAGTTACTGACTGATTACCCAGGCAGTCTGACACCGTAGCATGCTTACAAGGCGTTGTGTGGCCAGGGTCAGTATGAGATAGGGGTATCGAAAGTGATGTGTCTCTCCTGGCTGAGCTACAAATATATTGACGCCATTCTAAGCAGTATAGTGAATAGTCATGGTGACTACCGGGTGTACTCGAGTCGATAGGAGTCATTATATTTATATTCTATGGTATAGAGCACATCGATCAAAAATTAAACACATCCTAGCGAGCACTTCACGCCATCGAGGGATAGTATGCGAGGATCGGCGTCCTCTTCTCAGTCCCTACATCATTAAACTCATCATTGGGATGGGTTTGATAGAGCGTCGACGGGGGACCCGAGAAGATGATCGTACGTGTTCCTATGGGCATAGAGACGATGAGATTGATGAGGATGGAGCGCAGCTATTGGCTTGGAATGTATGTACCCTATTACACTCGCTCGAGGAGATAGGCGAGGGAGGAGGTGACACCTGCCGAGGGTCTCACCTATTCTAGAGCCACAAGAGGGAGTAGATACACGCTGAGGCACCACCGAAGCACAGGAGCCACCACTAGCCCTGATTTTCTGTCTGACTCGAGCCCATGATCATTTTAAGAGGCTCGAGAGTGCTGTGGGGGTGCTAGAGGTAGGCTTGGCTGAGGTTCGTGCGATACAGTCTGCAAACCACATGGAGGTTATGGCGCGTCTCGACGTTCTACATCAGCTACTAGAGCGAGACGTGACTTCTCCGTTCGTGTTGAGACCCCATAAACCTTAGGCATCACCAGCACCACCATCACCAGTTCCAATAGCACTAATTGATCCACTAGCATCAGTATCTTCTCTAGAAGCAGCAGAAGAGCAGACAACAGATGACACAGACACTTGAGGCATCTCTACTTTAGTTTTTTCATTTGTTTTTGTATTTTTATTTCTGCATTTATGTTAGACTTGTATCACTTAGAAAAGATTCTCCTTCTGAGTTTATCTTTTGTTTTCATTGTCTCGAGTGTATTTCATTTTCATATCTTTATAGACTCGAGTTTTATTTTATTTTGTTTTTGTCGAGCTTTATTATACCCCCTTGTGTATACGTTCAGATCGTCTGGTGAGTATGGAAATTGAGGAATAGTCATAGACACGGTCATTGTGATTTTTGCACAGCCGTCGTGTGTACTCCACAACCCATTGGAACTCAACTCTCAAGGAATATAGCTCTATCAAACATACCATTAGGAGATCAGTGGAGTATTGTTTCAATTGCCCACCTCTACATATGTTTTTGATTGCTTTATATTTTATTTTGCTTGCATGCGTACATTGAGGACAATGTACATCTTAAGTGTGGAGGAGAGTTCACATTACACATGTTCTCTACTTATACGTTGATTGTGCATGGTCATGTAGCCAATGGCAGTGCACCTTAGTTGCAATGGTTGTATTCTTAAGTTTAGGAGAATTTTCAACATTGAATGTTCTCATGCTCTAGTTTCTACATGAATTTTTAGGAATTTTTGCCCGATTGAAACTTATTGCACTACTCGCTCATTAAACCTTGTGAAAACTTAAGTTCAATATTTAAGGGACTAGTTTAGCCATTTCTTGTTTTAGTTTCTTTGAAAAAAAAGAAAGAAAAATAGTTGAATGAAAAGAAAAAAAATTAAGTTTGTTTTGTTTGTGTAGTGGGGGTGGAAAGAGCTACCACCTATGAAGTATGAATCTAATCTCTTAAGTCGGATACTAGTTATGCCCTAATGAGAGAAAGAGCTATTTCATGGAATGAGTGAAAGCTTCTACCCCGGTAGAAAGAGCTACCACCTTAAAAGTGTGAAAGCCACCTTAGGGGCGGTTTGGAAAGGGCTACTTTAGAGGATGTGTGAAGCTACTACCATCTCTTTTCTTTTTTTTTCCATATATAAATAAGTCCTTTGTACTTAGAGCCTTGAGGAGTATACATTGGGTTGACTTGAGTGAGTCTACACACACTTACATGATAACAGGTTTGTTATCCTTTTTTATTCAAGTTTTAAGCTAGAGCATTGATTTTTCTTATTCGTTGTTGAAACTTTTCCTTACTTGTGGAATACTTCCTTTGCATGCTTGTGGTGAACCTAAGGCCAATAACTTTCAATTTTCCTTCTTATGTACTTTAATGTTTTATTTTGCTTGAGGACAAGCAAAATCTTAAGTGTGAGAGAGTTTGATAAGTACTTGTGTACTAATAATATGACAAGGTCCCCTTGCTTATATCCCGCAAGTGCACGGGCTTGTCGAAGTAATAATCCCGGGTAAGCGGGGTCGAATCCACAGGGAGTATGGAGTGAAAATACTTAATTTGATACTTAGCTATGTGGAATATCAATAGTGATAAGTGTGAAATTGATTCAATTCTCAACAATTAAAAGCAACAAGTAAGACAGCAAAAGTAAAGAGGAGGTAAGGCAATCGATAAAGATGGGGTACTCGGATGATGCTTCACCTAGGATAATCGCTTCAGGTGCAAGAACTCTCTATTATGCTTCCTAATCAATGCAATGGTGAGTCGTGGAAATCCTTACATACATAGTCCCAAATCTAAGGTCAACTATGCCTAACTCTATATATGTCCCGGAGGAGAAATCGAACAATCTCAACACCTCGCTCTATTGTGACCACAAAGAACTCTTGGAACATTGAGGTAGAATTAATCACACCGGAGGGAAAAGGGGACGCTCCGCTACTTCTCGGCTCACCCTCTCGACCCTTTCTAATCTTGCTTTATCTAACACTTATGGTGTGTCACTCACTCACAAGGATTACCAATGTAGACTCTCAACCCTAGTGTCACTCTAATGGAGAAATTATTCCACAAGCATTCAAGATTGGAACTCAATTAAAGACATCAATTAAGGAAAGCATAATAAAAGGTTAATGAAACAAATACATCCTAGGGTTCACAAATCCAAGTACCCACAAGGAGGTTTAGCTCTCCATGGAGCAAGAGACAATCAATAATGAAATTGAAAGTAAAAATATGCAATCCATAGTAAAACCCACTTAGTATTCGCGGTGATGGTCTTGTGGAGTAGCCTCGTCCTCTCCAAAAGTCCCTTTGTCAAGCCTAGGGCACACCTCATCCGATCGGTGCTAACGAAAGCTCCCTCAATAAATATCTTCCAAGAGAAACGCGGTGTCGAAGCCGTAGAACCACTCCAAAAGGCTTGCCAAAGCCTCTATAAACCCTAGCCCCCGGCCTCCCAAACGTTGGAGAAAAGATAGAAGAAAGGATGAAAGATTGATCCCCAAATTGGTAGAAGTCGCAGCTTTATAAAGGGCTGGCATCGGCCATCCACAAGTGCAAGTGGAATTTTCACACGCTCATGTGGATTTCTGGAAATATGATGTTCTCTGGGCTATGAACAGTAACTGCTACAGTACGTTCCTGCGTTGCTGCTGCAATGCCCTGCTACAATACTTCACCAAAATACTCCCGAATCCACACTTTTCATCAAGGCAACAAAAACACGCACACGTCTATGCCGTAGATCACATTGCTTCTTCAATAAAATGCCATATTAATGAAGATCTTGCTAACATTGTACAAGTCAGAATACACAAATGTGACTGCCTTTGTGCCCCTCCAAACCATGTAATTGCTTGAGCACATGGAGGTTGACACACATTCACGTATCTTCGATTACGACTTGTGTCTTCACATTTGTTCACTCCAAGACTTCATCAATAAAGTACAATGTTGGTCTACTTTGGCTTTTTTCATTTCTATTTGGCTTCACAATCCTTCATGCACGAAAGTTCATAAATACACATGTATTAGCGCTAAAATCTGATAAAATTATTGCTCATCGTAAGAAAAAAATTCTTCGTATTACTAATACGTAAGCACTTATCAAACTCCCTCACACTTAAGCTTTTGCTTGTCCTCATGCAAAAAATAAAACAGTAAAGCATAGAAGAAGGAAATATTGAAAGTGCTTGGCCTTAGGTACACTAAAGCATGCAAGGGAAGCATTCTACAAGGGAAATTTCAACACTAAATACGAAAAGAATCATTGCTCTAGCTAAAAACTTGAATAAAAAAGGACAACAAACCCAAAATCATGTAAGTGTCTGAACTCACTCAAAGCAACCCAAAATATACTCCTCAAAGTTCTAATCATGTAGTACCTTCACACATTCTCTAAGGTACCCATTTACCGAAGCGGCCACTAAGGTGACTTTCACATTTTTAAGGTGGTAGCTCTTTCTACCGGGGTAGTAGCTTTTACTCATCCTATGAGATAGCTCTTTCTCTCATCAGGGCATAACTAGTATCCGACTTATCATAGTAGCTTCATACTTCATAGGTGGTTGCTTTTTCCGCCCCCAATGCATAACTAAATCAATTTTTTTAGCACAAATAACACAAGAAATAGCACTAATTAGTCCCTTAAACATCGAACCTGAGTTTCCAAAAGAGTTTAATGAGCGAGTAGTACAACAATTGTGAATCGGGCAAATATTCCTAAAACTCAAAGTAAAAACTAGAGCATGAGAACATTCAATGTTAAAAATTTTCCTAACCTCAAGAATACAATCATTGCAACTAAGGTGAACCACCATTGGCTACGTGAGCATGCACAATCAAAGTATAAGTATAAAGGACATGTGTAAAGCGAACTCTCCCCCACACTTAAGATCAAGGCACGGAAGGATTTGTAGTTGTATTGTAGACGACCACAATTGCATTTGATTGAAAGTAGTGACGGACTTTCAAACCTAAGGCATCTTATTGTTTGAGTAAAGAGCAAAAGAAATGCATTTGTGCATGGGTGAAACAGTTGAGACTTCCTGATGGTTTTGCATCAAACATAGCACATTATGTAAATGAAGCCCAAAGCCAATTATATGGGATGAAAAGTTATGATTGTCATGTATTCATGCAATGATTGCTTCCGATCGCATTTCGGGGTCTTTTGCCCAATTCAATTTGGGATGTGATTACTGAACTATCTCATTTCTTTAGAGATATTTGTTCAACTAAAATCCGTATCGATCATATGATATTTTTGGAAGGAAATATCGTTGAAACAATTTGTAAGATGGAAAAAATCTTTCCTCCGGGGTTTTTTTGATAGCATGGAACATTTACCAATACACCTACCATATGAGGCTAAGGTGGGTGGGCCTGCACAATATCGCTGGATGTATCCATTTGAGAGGTAATATATTCTTTTATCTTTAGGGTATATCATGTAGTTGACATGCATTTAATATATGGCTCCTATCAATGCTCCTATAAAGAAGGTGAAAAATTTGGCATGTGTTGAGGGATCCATTTATGAGGCATATGTAATTGAAGAAATTTCATTTTTTTGCTCATTATATTTTGAACTTAATGTGGAAACAAACTTGAATCATGTTCCACGTAATGATGATGGTGGTGATATGGAACCAATGGGACGTCTATCAATTTTCACACATCTCGGACGATTTCTTGGTGCCAAGCCATTATTTCGATAACTAAAAGATGATGAGTACTATGCTGCAGAATTATATGTTCTAATGAATTGCGTGGAGGTCACCCCCTACATTGAGTAAGCTTTATGTGTGAGTGTTTTTCTTATGGTTTATATTATAATTAAGCTAACATTAATGCTTTCATAATAATAGCATTTTTGATGAAATGGTTAAAGGAGATTCTCCTAATATAAGAGAAGCTGAACTAGAGAAAGTGTGAAATACAAGATTTTGCACAATGGTTCAAAAATTATGTAAGTTCTCTTTGTGAATTTAATAAATGTAATATATTTTTATATCTTAATAATTGCGCACTAATTTTTTTGCATTGTGCTACAATAGGTTCAGATTCATAGAGATGAAATTGATGATCGCTCTTATTGAGATTTCTTATGGCTCTGGCTCATAGAGTACAATGTTACAAAGGATACTTTGTAAATGGTTTCAAGTTCCATACAAAGGAATATGGGGAAACCAAAAACAATGAATAGTGGGGTACTTGTGAAAGGGAGTTGCTACAATGACTATGACCATGACTTTTATGGCATTTTCATAGATGTTATTGAGTTGGAATATTTTGGTGCTGGACATAGGGTTGTACTTTTCAAATGCCAATGGTTTGATACAGACAAAGGAGTAAGAGTACACTCTACTCATGGCCTTATTGAAATGTAAACACACTTCACTTTTTTCGAGTGGTGAGCCATTCATTTGATTTGCACAAGCTACACAAGTTTATTATATAGTGGTTATCCCTCAACTTTAAAAGAAAGACGAGATTGGTGGGCAGTATTTAAAACAAAGGCCAGGAGCACTTTTAATTTTTCTCCTATTGAAGCTGATATAGAAAATGAGAATGATCTTAATAGAGGGGTATATCAAGAAACTCAAGTATATTTTCCAAATCATGTTACTCTTTCAGAAGAACTAGATGACCATGCAGTTCTAGTTGATGGTGAATTTGAGGAGGTGAATCCGTCAATAATGGTCGATGATGGCGAAGATGGCGATGATGGGTCTAAAGGAGAAGATGAATATATTGATGATAGTAATGATGAAAATGACATTGAAGATGAATTGCAACATGAAGACAATGAGCTTGCATCCTCTGGTGATGATTAGTCATACTGTTAATACTTTCTCAATAATTAGAGAATAATATTGTATTTTTGGATATTTTGCTTACTATGTATTGTGTTGCTATTTTCATATCTTGCTTCTTTTATGAGTTTTGTAAAACTACAAATTATGCTTTTAATATTTGCATTCAATATGTTCATTTTTTCATATCTAACTTTCAAATATATAGTTAGCATCCCAGCCTTTGTTGTTGTTTATGGCTGTCTCATGTTTTGATCTTTATTTCGAACACGTGGTTCCTCAATCGGCACTTCTGGAGAAGCACGAAGTGGAACAAGGTAAAGGTAGTATAGAGGTAAAGTGGCATTCTTCTTCATTTATGCTATGCAATGCCGCAAAGGTCTACTAGAACATTATTAGGTCGGCTTTTGGCTCCCATTATTCAATCATCTAATGAGGCACCCACTCACCTCCTGGCGTAGATAAATTCCTTCCCACTGCTTCCTGATCATAGCCCTCACCTCTCTCTAACCCCATTCTGCAGGCGACTTTTGATGGGTGAAAATGATGGATCTACTAAATCTAGCAGTAGAGGGCCCAGCGTGACCACCCTACCCTCTAAATCTGGGATGGATCAGAGTGCATTTGACACCAATATAAATGAAGAGTAATCTCTAACAAGTGTAAGTACACATGCTCCTTTATACTATTTCAATTTGTAAATTGTTTCTTGTTTTGTTTCGTCGAAGACAGTCGTACTTTATACGATGCACTATGTGTTAGTGTTTTCGTTGAGAAGTCGCTAAACGATAGCGCATACTGCATTATACACTTTCTAAAGGTCCCTACTATATGGAGAAAAAGTTCCTAGTGATCTGAAAAGAACTGACATGTGGAAGAGCATTTCAGATATTAATTTTATTATGGAAAATTGCTTTTGTTGTTTACTTAATTTATGAAAATTGGTAATAATCTCTTTCGTGAGCATTGTAAAATGGAACCTTTGAACATAACTCGCAAAATCAAAATGCGTCTGAGTAAGACCGGGACAAATACGATTATGGATATGGCATGGATGAGAGGATGAAGGCAATGAAAGAAGTCGTGCTACTAACATTAAAAGAATTCAAAGAATGGAAAGGGAGTGGACTGGCAAAGGATGTGGGATGCTTTGCATTGATAATGAATGGGGAAATAAAGTATGCACGCAATCCAAATTCGAAAAGTAAAAGGCAAAACCGCTTAACAGAGAAAGAAAGAAGTATCATAGGCTACCTCGGGTGGTCTACGCACCTTTTGGCCGCCTGGGCGGTATGAAGTTGGTATGTATTTATAATTTATAAATATCATGTGATATCTTATTAATACTTGAAGGATCTTTCTAAAGATAGGTTCATCTCAATTGTATTATATGGAATGGAACAAAAGTAGGTTATTAATAAAATATCTAAATTATATATTATAATAAAATTCTCATTTAACATGGCATGAATAGTGATAGTAATTTCCTGTTAATGATGAGTAACACCACCTGTAAAGTTTCAAGTAAAATCACTTAAAATGCTTAATAATCTTTGTTTAATGTTTGATTTTAATACTTATTCTTATATTCAAATTTTTTCAATTTCAAAGTCACGTATGTACGAATATCTTAAAATAAAGATATAATTACTTTTATAACTTTTCTAATTAAAATGGCTTATGTAACTATATACATTTATATTTATTAGATTAGTAAATGAGTAAGCTTCTGGGCTGGTACTGATTATGAGTGCATTATAAAAAAGAAGTAGGAGCCACACAATAATATTAATTAATAAAGCTACCAAATAATTAAAATACTACTACTTCCTGCGTTAGCTGAAATAAAAATATTTGCTCTTTGTTTTCCATTGTTGTGCAAGAAGGTTTGTTTGGATTGGTTGGTGGGCCTTTGAGTACTTTTGCACATTTTGAGTTTAATTAAAATAAAGTTCTAAAATGTGATCGAATGACAAAGAACATGGACGGGATGCTTTGAGAAAGTGGACATTATTTAAATATTAGTCTATTCACCTACAAGGACCAAGCCTCACGTATACTTTCCTTTCTCGTTAGTACATTAATCACTCCAAAAATGCTGCACCGTAAATGAAAAATTAGAAGTGAAGTGCTATGCTATTGCGGGTGTCATTTTCGAAAATGAAGTGCTTTCTCGCTCATGTGCCAAATTGTTAGTACTTATAACTGAACAATCTTATTTGGTTTTATTTCAAGCGGCCTCCCACACTCTCTTAAATTAAAATACATGTACGAGAAGATAGGTAGGAGGTAGGAGTATCTCGTAAATTTTCGTGCCACACATGCCAAGCCGTGAGAGTGATAGAATTTATAGACAACATGGCAAGAGTTGTTAATGTAAGGGAATTTGAGTCATTTTCATTTTTAATTGCCATCATTAACGCTTTGATCTCACAAGTGTGATGGAAAATGGCTGCTTTTATATATGGGTTTTCTTGGTTATAATGTTAATTTTTGCTCACCATTGTTTAAGTGTATTAGATGTTATCGTATGATAGCCATGCCAGTTAATGAGTTTTCCTTTTTATCATTCATTTTTATTGTAAAGGAGTTATAAATGTTAATATTTACTTTAAACGCGTGTTATAGGAAAAAGTATACTGCTTCATTGATCGACAAATAGGTGATGATATCTCATCCAATCCAAGTTTCGGCGATGGTCAGTCGTGGTATGGCGACGCAATTGGGGACTGAAAGTCACGAGGCTGCGTGTATATGGTTTTGGGAGCAAGGTGGTGACCTGTGAGACGCTTTGTTTTAGCGCGGCAGACCACGTTGTCCTTCCACATCTAATCTCGACCAACAGGTGGACCTTCAACCTATCAACTTTTGCAAACAAATGAAATCTATGCTACAAACCCATCAACTCTATGGAGAAAAGCTGGAGAATTTAGGAAAGTATGGCAGCTCGACATTCATTAAGGTCAAGCGATAGTTACAAAGTAAATTGACAAAATCTTGGAGTTGGTGGAATGCGTCATCCAACATTATTCTCTGCAAAGCAAGCCAATCAGAATTAATTCAAGGGATGCCACTACCGGAGATGGTGGAGAAGATGCATAGGTAGATGGAGATGGCTTTCAAAAAGGTGTTGTTAACATTTGTTTTGTTGGAGTACTTTTAAAACTATTTTCACATTTTTGGTGATTGCTTGCAACTTTAACTTCATATACTTTACATGTGTTGTTGGATTGTAGTATGAATTTATGTGTTGTTGTGAACAAGTGATTGTATTATGGTTTGTAGGATAGTTAAATGGATATGATATTATGTTTATATTATGTGCAATATATAGTTTAATGTGCAAAAATATGTATGTATAATGAATTAATAATAGTATTCTCAACGGAAAGTATGTCATTTACCACGAAATCACAATTATTACCGACGGAGCAATTAATTTTTGGTGAATATAAAATACATTTACCGACGGAATTCCTAAATTTTAATATTTATTACCGACGAAACAATACGATAACAAATTATAGTAATGATATTATACTTCACCGACTAATAACAATATTTGCTCCGACGGAACTATAATTTTTACAGACAAATAGTATTAAATTAATATACTAATCGAAAAACTTTCTTCCGATAGAAAAGCTTTCTTCACCGACATATTCTTCATTGTAACATTATTTTTAGCGACGAAAACAATACCTTTTTACCGATAGAAATTTACCTTTTACTGACGGAATTATCATAACTTAATATTTTTCACTGACGGAAACAATATTTTTTACCGACAAATACATTCCATTAGTGACGAACAAACACTCGACAAAAAATTAATTAAATTTTTTATATTTAAATAATTATTACCAACGGAAATTTAATCATTACTCATCACATAGTTCTCGCCGGTAATTATTTATTTTTACCGATGTAATTTATTATTACCGACGAAGAGCATTACCGATATGAGATTTAGTGATGGATTATTTCCGACCAATTTTCCGTTGGTAATGATATATACTCGACAAAATGTCTACTATTACCGACAAAAAATTTCCGCTTTCGGTAGGGGACTGCTTTTCTTGTAGTGTAAATAACAAGAAGAAGAAGAAAATAATTAATATTAAATAAATTAGAAAAAGAACAAGAAGGGGAAGTATAATAAAAAAATAGGATAAATTATAAACAAATAAGAATAACAAAAAATAATAATAAATAAATAATAAATTTATAAATAAATAAGAAGAAGAACAAGAAAAAGAAGAAGAGGAAAAATAATAAATAAATAAGAAAAATTAATAATAATAATAATAAATGATAAATATATGAAAAATAAAAAGATGAAGAAGAAGAGGAAGAATAAGAAGAAATAGAAGAAAGAAGAGATATGTTAAAAAATATGAAAAATAATTAACAATAATAATAATAAATAAATAAGAATAATAATAAGAAGAAATATATTAAAAAATGAAAAGTAATAATTAATAGTATAAAGAAAAAAAAGAAGAAAATAATAATAATAATAATAATAATAATAATAAGGGAAAATTACTGTTCACCCATCGTAATTTTTAAAACTTCCCAAAAACCCCCTCCAACTTTTACACACCCCGGACAACCCTCCGTTATATTTTACATTCCCTTTAACCCCCCACCGGTAAGTGGAAGTAGATTTATGATATGAAATTCCATTTTTGCCCTTGCTAAAAGGAGGGAAAATGGCTGCCCAATCATATCATGCTCGAAATTTATTCATAGTTTTGCAATGCCTCACGCTTGCTTTTTCTCAAAACAAAGTTTAGAAGGCTCATATCTTGTTGTTCTTTATTCTTGTTCTTGTTCTTCTTTTTCTTCTTCTCATTTGGTGTTTAAGCGTGCATTCTTTTCTTTCAGTGCGTGTATTGTGGGGTTCAAGAGGGCTTGCAATGCTGACTAGTTGTTTATGCATCACCCGCGTGATTTACTTGATCTAAAAATCATGCATTTAGAAGGCAAACCTGTGCGTGCCCTAGATGAAAGAGGATCGAGTCGTAAGCATCTCGAGGTCCGGTGAGGTGCCTTTGTAACCATTGCCACGCTCGTCATAATCGCAGATCGTGCAATGAATCTGCTGCCGAGAAGGCATTATGTATTGTGTATATACTTCTTATTATTGTTTAAATATTGAACTTTATATTTAAGTATATCTATTACAGTTTCAATATTTGCTTCTCTGTTTAACTTTTTAATTTATTGTTTAAAATACATTTTAATCCGCTTAAAATATACAACGTGACTGCTGCCTTTTGGTCCCGAAAGTGTAATTAATACACGCCGATTCCCCAAGCGCTTGCACTCCCGCCTTCATTAAAATCGGAAGCCAAAGCAGCAAGCAGTGTTGATTTCACGAAGATAAATGGGAAGGAAGAACCATTTCAATGAACATACAACCACTCTCCTTCCTCTTCTTCTTGTGTGATGGTCATCCTTGTCGAGTGGAAGACTTGGTGTTCAGACTTTCGCTCCATTTCAAACCACATAGATCGCAGACTTTTACGGTGATGTGTCATGATTGTTTTCCTCTGGTACATCATCCATAAACAACCTGTAGGTGAAAACTTGCTTTTTCTTGGCCAAGTCGAAATACTCGCCTTCTTGCTCTATGGGTAAGAAATGAAGGAAGTATGTTTCGACTTTGTCAAGAAAAGAAGGTTTCACTTACAAGTTGATTGTGGATGATTACCAGAAGAAGGCTCATCGGATATCCTTTAAAAAGGACTTGATCTAGAAGAAAATGTGATCTGACTGGAGCGAGTGTTCTGGACACCCTATTTGAAGGTGTACTTGGACGATTACGAGGTCCGTGATGGTTACGTCGTCATGTTAAACGGAGAGTTTAAAGCTTAAAACAAAAGCATTTTTTTGTATTGCCTAATGTGAACATTCTATTTTTTTTCAGAGATTTGTATATGCCATTGTAATTACGTTGATATTTAATAAGAAAATGAATGTTGTATTGTATTGTCTTACGTGAACATTCTATTTCTATCAGAGATTTGTATTTTAAGTACATTTCATTGTAAAACAGCTGATTTTTATATAGAAACAAAGTTACTTGTGTGCCAACTTTTCATTTTTAAACAGAGAAAACATTATTCTTACAGTTAACACATATATTTAAGTAGAGACGTTGTTAGTTTAAAAGGTCGATAGTTATTTTCACAAGTGACTAGCTCATCTTAAACTGTAACATGGATATTTAAACAATGACATTGATAATTAAACAATGAAACTTATAATTAAACAATGAAAGTTCAAGTTAAACAATGAAACTGGATTGTTAAAGAAAGAGTCAAGTATATAAATATAGATACATGTAAATTTATATTGACAAAATTTGTCATGTTGTTCAGAAAAAATGAATTGAATTTAAACTGGTTTACATTTGAAACTAAAGAACGTATATAATGACTATGAACCCGCTTGCGAACACTCCCCTTTGGCAGTGATGCCAGCTGCCTTCCCCTCCCTAAGTATGCGGGAAACATACTTTAATCGCAGATAAGGGGCGTCCGTCTGTAGTAGCCATAGCTTCTCATCGGCGAGTAACTGCTCGATAAACTGCATGATATAGACGCTGCAGTCGATAATTCTTTTTTTTTTATCGTGGGGTTTCAATGTCGTGAACAAGCGGGAACTTTGCGGTCGCCGACTCGCCCAACTCCATGTCGATACAAAGGTCGAATAGGTTCCACAGTCGAGGTATACAAGTTGATATTAGAATGCCGATTATTTACTGAACACTATTACTCAAACACAAATTATTAAAGCACTTACCATTTTTAGCGCGGTTTTATCATATTCCTCGCTTTGGCATGAAGAATAATGCATGTATTCTTGTTTGTCATTGTCAAGGACGACGACATGGAAGTGGCCACTCATAATTATCTGGAGGATGACAATATCAACTTCATGCAAGTTGCGCGCGGCATCTCAATTAATAGCCATAGTGGATTCATGTGCGTCGTCACCCTGCTTTGACATGAACCGCGCCAGTGGTCGTGTGATGGAGTCACGCTTCTTATAACGATATGGCACTACGCTCATCGACTTTTGCAATATACATATGAAAGCGTCCATCACATCATCTACAACCATCTCCTTCTCCTCAAGCAAGTCGAATAGATTGGACCGTGTGGTACTGACGGAGTCATTCTTCCACACGACAGTGCTATGGTTAAACGGAACATAGATACGTAAACAATATTGTAAATATTTAACTGATACAACAAGATTTAAAATTCTATGTAAAATATTTAAATGTTAACGATATAAATTAAATGGTAACGTATAATAGTTAAAGGTTAACATATATTTATTTAAATGCTATATTGAATGTTTGAATGTTAACTGTAATACTTAAAGGGTAACATGTAATAGTTTAAATGCTATCTGTGATGGTTAGACGTTAACGCTCTTACTTAAATGGTAACATATAATAGTTTAAACAATACCATAAAAACTTCAAACTTACTTGTCCATAGGGCAGTTGAGGAAGATCCTTATCAACTCTTGCTAGTACTTGTTGAGGCGCGATTGGCCAACGTAATTTTTCTTCTTCAGAATGAACACTTTCCAAACTTCTTCTAATTTTTTATTGGCATTGTTCTTCTCTCTCGTCTCCATTTCGGCGGCATTCCCTTCCTTCGATGGGGGCACGACGACAGCATGAACGAGAGACACTTCCTTACATGCTTCTTGTTGCAGTGCGATTGTGTCTGCCTTCGATGCGGCACAGTCGCCCGTTTGTTCCACCGTGAGTTCGTTGAGGATAGAGTCAACGACCTTCTCAACTGTGGCCACAACAACAGCATCAATGACAGAGACAACGTTGGCTGGTTGTTGTTCTTCATGGATTGTGTCCATCTTTGATGCCGCACTGTCAGATGCCGGTTCCACCGGGTTCATGCTGTCGTTAACAACAGAGTCAACGATCTTATCCACCACGACAATCTCAGCATCATCTGCGATCTCCTCCACCGTGACAGGCATGTCATCAATGGTAACACCATCAGCCGCCGATGGTGCTGCTATTGTTTCATCATCAGCCATCGGTGGAGACAGAGCCATTATTGTTTTCCTTTTTTTTGCAAGCCTCTTCGAATGAGGCTGCCTTCGAATGGCCACCCTGATGATGTCCTCGTTGTCAAATTCAGACGGCGCGTCCATCCCGGGTGCTTTATTTGTTTGGAGGGAAGGCACAGTCGATTGTGAGTGTGACCGGCCTTCCAATGCCTCAACCCGAGCGACAAGCCGAGGGAACTCGGTCATCAAAATCTAGCAAGCTTGTAGAAGAGTTGCAAGGACATCCTTGCCTAGTGCGGGACGGGGCGCCGCCACCGTCGAGTGCCCACGGTCGAGCGGGGTAGGTGAGGGCTTCTCCGGCCTCAAGGAATGCGTGCGCGTTTTGGGCTGGAAGTAGGAGAACGGCGTCGAGCGCGCACGGAAGAGGTTGCCCTCTCATCTTGCCTTCGAGCAAGCGGTTCTGGAGCAATAGCATCAAACCGACGGTTGGCCCGAACAAATATTTTTTCATCAGCATTCGCCGGAACCAGCTCAGGAAACTAACATGTGTAAACCAAACAATCTTAGCAAAATCATTCAATTTAAACAATAAAAACTAGATTTAAACATATAACTTATATATTTAAACATTATAGCGTATTATGTTAAACAGAGAACAAAATATTTAAACATTAAAGAAATGGTTTAAATGGTAGATGAACAAAGTTAAACGGTAAATAATATTTTTGAACATTAACGTCTACGGTTAAACACATTGTTTTTGAATTATTACCTCTTTTCCTTCGAGAGATGACAAACTCGTTTCTATCGTCGCTTGCTTCCGGTAAGTATTTTCACCGTAGCACAGCATCCTTGGGATCTTACAGAAACGGACTTTCTTTCTAGTTCCGGTGAGCTCGTAAAACCAGATGTTAAGCGCGACCATGCAACCCTTAACATACCCTGTGTTGGTCTTCTTCCCCGCGCATCTAGATTGCACTCGAGTGGGGGCTTGTGGAATGTCCTCCATAAGCCACTTGTGCGTCGCCTGCACCCATGCGTATCACCCCATGGCAGGTAGATCATCGACATAATCAATGATCCAGTTAGGAATCGAGCAGGACATATTTGGGAAGAGGATTGTACCCAGGAGGTACACCATCAATAATTTGGCAAAATTTTCTTCTTCTTCCCTCTGACGAATGAGTTGCTTAAGAGTGCTCCTGATGGAGTCTCTGTGTCTCTTGTACGTTTTCGATAAATACCTCTCTTCGAAAGCTGAGCATGTTTTTTTCTTCTGAAACACGACTGCGTCTCCATCGCAACACAGACCAAGAACGAGGGCCACATCTTCAGGCCTGAAAGTCAGCATGCTTTCCCCGATCCTGAATTTATTGGTGCGGCTATCGTACCTTTGCAATAGAGAATCAAGAAGGGCCCGCTCTTGGAATACAGCTTCCAACTCAGTAAATGCTGGGAACGGTGTCCTTCAGATGATCTCCCAGTGTCGAGGGATCATGTGAACTTTCAATTCAGCCACGATCTCCACTACCGGTGTCATGTAGCATCGCCCATTAACTAGATTGATCGCCAAAATCATAAGCCTGCGACAATAAGAGCACATTCAGACATCAGTATTCACAAATTGATAAGCGGAAATATAAGTTGTTAAATGGTAAACTCTCAATTATTAAACATTGATATCATTTGTTAAACAGAGACCTATATTATTAAACAGAGATACAAATAGTTAAACGGAGACGACAAAACTTAAATGGTAAAAGCTCATTATTTAAACGTAGACCTCATTTTTACAACTGCGAACATATCAACTGAAAGGGTAAACGTAGATTATAAACATTACACAAATCACAACAATCGAAAAACCATTTTGATCGTGTACACAGACGAAAATGTAAAACAAAACAAAAACCCTAGCCGAGAGATCTCCCTGCGACTAACAAAAACCCCACCCAATAAATCCCCATGCGAGCTTTCAATGTCTTCCAAGAAAAACAAAAATCACAAAAACAAAAACCGAAAAAAATGTCTCTTCGTAATGTAATAGTTAACAAAAAAACCATAATCAATACTTTAGACGCAAAGGGATGAAATGCCGAATACTTGCTGCGGACTTCTCCTTCGAGACGCCGGTGGAAAGGGAAGAGGCGGAGACGCGAGTTGAGAGAAGACAAGCAGTCAGTAGCCCTAAGAAAAAAACCCACCCACTTCCTCTCACACCGCGAAAATGGGTGCGACCACGACTTCCGTGCAAGGGCATTTTCGTCCATAAAATTTAAAAAACACTCCGTTTAATGCCGTTACGTACTTTGGGGTGTTTGAAAATCATGGAGTGTAAAAGGAAAGGGGTTTTTGGGATTGCAAAACTATGGGGGTTTTTTTGGGCAATATGGCAAAAGTTGGGGGTTTGTTTTGGCAATTCTACCTAATAATAATAATAATATATAAATAAATAAATAAATAAATAAATAATAAGAAGAACAAGAAAAAGACAAAGAATAATATATAAATAATAATAATAGGAAGCTGAAAAATAAAAAAAAAGAAGAATAAATATAATAGAAAAATAAGAAAAATAATAAATAAATAAGAAGAAGAGGAAGAATAATAAGAAATATAATAAAAAATATGAAAAAATTAATAATAACAATAATAATAATAATAATAATAATAATAATAAGAAGTAGTAGAAGAAGAAGAAAAAGGAAGACTAATAAATAAATAAGAATAAGAAGAATAAGAGAATATATAATAAAAAGTAATAATAATAATAATAATAATAATAATAATAATAAGAGATATAATAAAAAAAATTAATAATCAATAAATAAATAAGAAAAAGACGAGGAAGTATAATAAAAAATAAGAAAAATTATAAATAAATAAGGAGAATAATATATATATATATATATATAAGAACAGAAGAAGAAGCAAATAATAATAATAATAATAATAATAATAATAATAATAATAAATATGAAAAACAATTAATAAGAGGAAGAATAAGAAGAAATATAATAAAGAAGCATAAATATAATAAAAAAAAGAAGAAGATATATAATAAAAAATAAGAAAGATAATTAATAATACATAAATAAGAAAAAGAAGAAGAAGAGGAAGAATAATAAAAAATAAGAAAATCATAAATAATAATAATAATGATAATAATAATAATAATAATAATAATAATAATAATAATAATAATAATAATTAGAAAAAAGAAATATAATAAAAAAATATGATACATTACTATAAGAAAACATAGAATTAGGGTTTTGAGTGAAAAATAAGAGACATTACTATAAGAAAATATAACATTGGGGTTTTAATTCAAAAATAGTAGACATTTTGGAAAGGAAACATAGGATTGGGGTTTTGATTGAAAAATATGAGATATTTTGGAAAGAAAACATAGGATTAGGATTATGGTATTGATTGAAAAAATATGAGACATTTTCGAGAAAAAAACACGGGATTAGGGTTTTTGAATGAAAAAAATAGGAGACATTACTATAAGCAAACATAGGATTAAGGTTTTGATTAAAAAAATAGCGGACATTTCAAAAGAAAGTATTAGGTTTTTTTATTGAAAAATTGGAGACATTCTCAAAAGAAAACATAGATAAGGGTTTTGATTCAAAACCAATAAATAGGAGACATTAAGAAAAATATAGGATTCGACTTTTTTTATTAAAAAATAGAGGGCATTGCAAAGGAAAACATAAGATTAGAGTTTTGATTGAAAAATATGATACATTCCTAAATGAAATTTTATGATTAGAGGTTTTATTCAAAAAAATAGAAGGCATCCCAAAAAGAGAAACATAGGATTAGGACATTTCCAAATCAAAGCCCTAAGAAAACCCTACTATTTTGGAATCAAAATCCTAATCCTTTGTTTACTTTTCAAAATGTATCATTTTTTTAATAAAAACCAAAATTCTATCTTTGTTTTGAAAATCTCTATTATTTTTAATCAAAACCCTAATCCGATATTTTCTTTTCGGAATGTCTCATATTGTTTCTTTTCGGAATGTGTACTACTTAATAGTTTTGAATCCAAACCGTAACCTATGTTTTCTTTTTTCTTATAGTAATGTCTCCTTTTTTTTTTTTAAATAATAGGAATATTTTCTTAATGTCTCTAATTTATCAGTAATGTTATGTGTTTTTTTTGGAATATCTACTAGTTTTTAATAGAAACACTAATCCTAATAGGAGCCATTATTCTTTTGGTTTGGAATTCTCAACTATTTTTAGTTTTTAATCAAAACTAAAAAATAAAGGACATTTTTTATTCAAATATAGTATTTTGATTCAAATATAGTAGGAATTATGAAAAGAAAAACATAGGATTAGGGCTTTGATTGAAAATAAAAAAAACATTATTATATGAAAAACATCAGATTAGGGTTTTTGATTAAAAAAAGCGATAAATAGGAGACATAAGAAAAAGAAAAACTTAGGATTCGGGTTTTTGTTTGCAAAAATAGGAGACATTCGGAAAAGAAAACATAGGATTAGGGTTTTCATTCAAATATAGTAGGCATTACATATAGAAAACATAGGATTATGGTTTTTATTAAAAAATAGCATGCATTTTAAAAAAAGAAAAACATAGGCTTAGCATTTTGACTGAAAAAAATAGGAGACATTACTATAAGAAAAACTTAAGATTATGGTTTTGATTAAAAACCAATAAATAAGGGACATTTCGAAAAAGAAAAACATAGGACTAGGGTTTTGATTCAAAAATAGCAGACATTTCCAAAAGAAAACATAGGATTAGTGTTTTGATTACAAAGTAGGGGACATTCTGAAAAGAAAAAATAATTAGTGTTTTGATTAAAAAATAGGAGACATGACCAAAAGAAAACTTAGGATTAGAGATAAGTGCTTGTGTACTAGTAATATGAAGTATTCTTTTCTTACATTGAGCATTACTTTTCTCAGATTTTATCGCTCATATATGTGTATTTGTGTTCTTTTGTGCATATAGGGTTGTGGAGACAATAGTGGAAGAAAGGAGCCAAAAGTAGACCATGGATGCACCTTGTTGATGAAATCTTGGAGTGAACAAACGCGACGACACAAGTTGTGCTCAAAGACATGTGAATGTTTGCCAACCTCCATTGTGCTCAAGCAAATACAAGGTTTGGAGGGGCACAAAGACAGTCATATTCGCGTGTTCTGACTTGTGCAAAGCTAGCAATATTTTCATCAATGTGATTGTTATTGAAGATGCAACTTGATCTACCGCATGGATGTGTGCCCATTCATGTGGCCTCGATGAAAAGTGTGGATTTGAGAGCATTTTAGCGAAGTAGTGTAGTAGTTTGCTGTAGGAAATCACTGTAGTAAATCACTGTAGCAGTTATTGTTCATAGATCGCAGAAAACACATTTCCTAGAGATTCACATGGGCGTGTGGAAATTCCACACGCCCGTGTGGATGCCAGATTCCAGCCCTATTTAAGTCATGATTTCTGCCGTTTGAGAGATCTTTTGCCCATCTTTGTCTCATTTTTGGAGGCGCTCACAACTAGGGTTCGGAGAGGCTTTGGTAAGGCTTTTGGAGTGGTTCTATAACCTTCAACATCGCATTCCTTCGGAAGATAGTTGTTGGGGGAGCTTTGGCCAGCATCAATACAGCGAGGTGTGCCCAAGGCTTGACGGGGGAACCTTTGGAGAAGATGAGGCTACTCCATAAGACCATCGATACGGATTGCAAGGGGGTTTTACTTATGGATTGCATATTTTTACTTTTGATTTCATTATTGATTGTATCTTGCCCCATGGAGAGCTAAACCCCTAGTGGTGCTTGGACTTGTAAACCCAAGGATGATTTTGTTCCATTGCCCTTTTATTATGTTTTTATAATTGATGTTCTAATTGAGTTCCAATCTTGAATGCTTCTTGAAGTGATTTTCCCTTAGAGTGACACTAGGGTTTAGAATCCATCTTGGTAATCCTTGTGGATGAGTGACACACCATGAGGGCTAGATAAAGCTAGATTGGAGAGGGTTAAGAGGGTGATTTTAGAGGTAGAGGAACATCCCATTTTCTTTCCGGTGTGATTTATCCTACCTTCGTGTTCCAAAATTTCTTTGCAGTAACAATAGACTGAAGTGCTAAGAGAGGAACTCCACTCGGGCTTAGTTGTGTAAGCGACGGATAGAAGCGTTGTAGTAATTCTTAGTGCTAGGGCTTAATTGAGACTAGGAGTCTTTCGCCTAGACCAAAGGGTTAGATCCAGAGTAGTGAATAGGGTTTATCACTTAGAGTCCTTAGAACTTTAAGCAGCCTTGCACAGTGTGAGGTGCTAAGATTGAATGATTTTTTCACCGGGGCATAGTGTAGGGTTAGTCATGGTTGACCTTAGGTTTGGGATCGTGTGTTTAAGGATTTCCACAACTTATTAGATATTAGTTTGGAGACATAATGATTGGTCTTACACTTGAAGCAAAAGTCCTAGGGTGAGCAATGTCCGGGTGCCCCACTTTCTATCGATTGCCTTTCTTCTCATTTTATTGCATCTCTCTTTCGTGTTTTCTTTATTTCTTTTTCACATTGATATTGTTCACACCACCTTCGAATCATCGTCATTCTAGTTATATAACAATTATAGTGTTTCTGATCACTATTCCCTGTAGATACGACTACCCACGCACTAGTGTAATTATTACTTCGACAACCCGTGCACTTGCAGTACACATGCAAGGGATGTGTCAAGTTTTTGGCATCGTTATCCGGGAATAGGTGTTTTGGAAACACTTTGCACTTAGCTATTTTAGCTATTCATCATTTGTTATATTTCATACTTTCTTATTCTTCCATCGTTATGATTTGTCTTTACTTCTTTAGTTGCAGCTCCAGGTTATGATTTGAGGGAACCCTTCGACATTGGTTGAAGGTGATCCTAAACTTGAACGAACACTTTGTAGAAGGGGAAAAGAACCTGTACAAGAACAGTCGAATCAAGTTGAGATAGAAGATGAAGGGTCAGATAATATGGCAGGACAGAATGAGTAGCAGAGGACACTATCAGATTATAACAAACGCGAAGTTCTTGGCACACAATCTAGTATTTTGTAGCCACTGATAATGGCTCAAAATTTGGAGCTCAAGCCAAGCTTCATCCAGATGTTACAGCAGTCTGCACAGTTTAATGGTTTGGCCGATGAGGATACAAACAATCACATTGAGAACTTCATGGAAGTGTGTGACATGCTGAAGATTAATGGTGGCATGAATGATGCCATCAAGCAATGGCTACATTCATTACCTAGAGCATCAATCACTACATGGGTGGAGATGGTAGAAGATTTTCTTGCCCGATATTTTCCTTCTAGAAAATCTGTGAAGCTTAGGAATAAAATATCCTCTTTTGTGCAAACGGTATTGGAGTCTCTATTTGAGATACAGGATAGGTTCAAGGAGTTCCCATGGAAATGTTCTCAACATGGGTTCCCCGAGTGGAAGATCATTCATACTTTCTATAATGGTTTGAACACAGGCACAAAGCAGTTATTTGATGCTGTAGCAGGAAGTACATTTGGGAGCAAAACCCCTGAAGAAACCTGACATCTCATTGAAGAAATAGCTATGAACAGTTATCAGTGGAATGCTAGGGACAGAAAGAAGGTAGCCAGACTTCATGAGATTGATACAGTTACCTCATTGGAGGCCCAGGTTGAGTCATTGAACAAGAAGATAGACACTCTAACTTCTCTTAGAGTGGAAGCTATGACGAGTTGCACTGGGTGTGGGGGAGGACATGTTCCATATGATTGCCCGATTTCTATTGGTGGTACATCCTCAGTGGAACAAGTGGATTTTGTGGGTAACGCAATGAGAGGCCAACGGAATCCATATAGCAACACCTACAATCCAGGGTGGAGGATCACCCAAACATTTCTTGAAGTAATTGATTCTTTTTTTTCATAATGTCTCCTATTTTTCAATCAAAACCCTGATCCTATGTTTTTTTTAGAATGCCTACTATATTTTAATCAAAACCCTAATCCTATATTTTCTTTTTCAAATGGGCCCTATTTTTTTTAATCAAAACTCTAATCCTATCTTTGATTTTGGAAATGTGCCCTAATTATCAGTTTTGAATCAAAATGCTAACCTATGTTTTATTTTCAGAATGTCCACTGTTTTTAATAGAAACCATAATCTTATATTTTGTTATAGTAATATCTCTGATCTTTCAATCAAAACCCAAATCCTATGTTTTCTTTTGTTAATGTCTACTATTTTTGAATCAAAACATGAATCCTATGTTTTTTTCTTAGTGTCTAGTATTTTTTAATCAAAGCCTTAATATGATTTTTTTTGTAATGCCTCTTATTTTTTAATCAAAATACTAATCCTATGTTTTCTTTTCGTAATGACTACTATTTTTTACTCAAAAACCTAATTCTATGTTTTATTATAGTAATGTCCCCCATTTTTTTTATAATGAAAATCCTAATCTAATGTTTTCTTTTCTGAATGCCTACTATATTTGAATCAAAATCATGTTCCTATGTTTTTTTTTTGGAATGTCTCCTGTCTTTCAATAAAAATTGGAATCCTATGTTTTTTTAATATCACCTATTTATCGGTTTTGAATATCAAAACCCTAATCCTATGTTTTCTTTTTTCATGTCTCATTTTTTAAAATCAAAAACCTAATCCTATCTTTTGTTTTGGAAGTCTCTGCCTATGTTTTCTTTTCAAATTATCTTATCTTTTTCAATCAAAGCTCGAATCCTACGTTTTCTATTTGGATTAGGGGACATTCTGAAACCCTAATTGTAACTTTTTGGAATGCCTCCTATATTTTTAGAATGTCTACAATTATTTATCAAAAGGCAAACTTATGTTTTCTTTTGGGGAAGTCTACTATTTTTTAATTAAAACCCTAATCCTATTTTTTCTTATAGTAGTATCTCCTATTTTTGAATCAAAACCTAATCCTACGTTTTCTTCTTGGAATGCCTGCTATGTTTGAATCAGAAGCCTAATCCTATGTTTTCTTTTCAAAATGTCTTCTGTCTTTGAAACAAAACCCGAATCCGTCGTTTTCTATTCTTAATGTCTCCTATTTATTAGTTTTCAATCAAAACCCTAATCCTATCTTTCAAAACTAAAGTTTTATTTTCTTAATGTCTCATATTTTATAATCATAACCCTAATCCTAAATTTTTTTTGTGAATGCCAATTATTTTTTACTCAAAAACCCTAATCCAATATTTTTTTTCAAAATGGCCACTATTTTTTTTAATCAAAACCCTAATCCTATATTTTGTTTTGTAAATGTAACCTATTTATTAGTTTTGAAACAAAACCCTAACATATGTTCTCTTTTTGAATGTCTACTATTTTTGAATCAAAACCCAAGTTCTATGTTTTCGTATATTAATGTCTCCTATCTTTCAATCAAAACCAAAATCCTTTGTTTTCTTTTATTAATGTCAACTATTTTTTAATCAAAAATAGAATCCTATGTTTTCTTTTATCAAGTTCGACTATCTTTGAATCAAACCCATAATCTTATGTTTTCATTTCGTAATGCCTCTTAATTTAATCAAACCCATCATAATCGTACTCCTATCTTTAAAATATAGAGTTTTCTTTTCTGAATGTTTCATATTTTTAATCAAAACCATAAGTGCGGAGCAACTTGCTCTAGGATGAAAACCTTTCACTTAGACCAAGTGTTTGTGTTAATTGTAGTGTTAAAAAAAACTGGAAGTCGGATTCCTTTTTTAAATGCCATACCAGTCCAATTTTGAAATTTTGAGTATAAAAATATGGTAGAAAGAGCTATCACCCTAGAGGAGTGAAGGACACTCTTGAGTAGTCAAATTTTGGGCATTACAAGTTTACATTTGATGACCTACTGGGAGAGAAGGCTACCCCTTAGGGTGCATGAAGCTACTACCCATTGTTCTAGTTGAAATAAAGGTTAATTAGTGTTAGGTTGACTCCTGAAGAATTTGGGGCACTCATTATAGGGTTTGCACACACACACAGAAGGTCCTTAATATAAAAATGTAGTCTTTTATTGAGCATTTTTGTTTGAACTAACACTTGTTGTTCCCTCTATGCTTAAGGATTTGCCAATTTCCTGAGATCAGAAGTAATGCACTCATCTTCTCTTTTATTGAGCGATGTGAGAATGCTTGAGGATAAGAAAACATTCAAGTGTGTGGGAATTTGATGAGTACATTTCATATCATATTCACTCATCCTCTTTCCATTCATTTATTTGTCTTTTAACACAATTTTATCCATTTGAGGTGCTATTATGGGTATATTTGCTTTATGTCCAGAAACTAGGGTCTCAAAGCACACCATCTAGGGATATCAAGGGCAAGTTGGAGGCACAAGTGAAGTGGGGTTAGCACCAAGGAAGATCATCTTGCTTAGGAAGGGGAGAATCATATCTTCTTTATCTAGATTTTCAATGGTTTCTTCCTTGTTGTACAAATTCATGAATGGCTAGCCATCAAGGTCCCCCGGGGTGTTGAACTACAATGTTTTCTATGCTTTGACTAATTGTTTTTAATGTCTGTAGAGCTCTTTGGACTATAGTGTTAAATCTTGTGTTGCATAACTTGACAAGTTTGATTTGCATAGATGGTTTGGTAAAACTAGGTGTATGGATGACCATAGTTATGATTGCTCGATGTGTTTAAGGTGTACAGTTACCATTGCAGACCTTGGTGTATTTGAGAACCATAGGTGCAACATTGCTTTTGAGCACACACTTGAACCTTGAGATGTACCTGGTAGGCATTAGAAATAATTCAGCATACTATAGTTTGTAGGGATCACCTTAGGGCATTGCTCTCTTATCATTAAATACTTACCCATAGTCTCCCCATTCCATCCCTTTACTCTCTTTAGTTTTTGTTTTGGTCTTGTTCAAATTGCAATCCAATCTTTGTTTAACTAGAGATCCGTTGATAACAGAGTACTTTTAGTTCTAGTCATTGCGGTTCGACAACCCTACCCCTCATGGGGTACCACTTTACTACTTGCTTGTGACCCATAAACTCGCAGAGAGCGCATCAAGTTTTTGGCACTGTTGTCGAGGACTGACAACTTTTAGGAAATTTTGGAATCTGGTGATCTAGTTTGTTCATATTGACACATCCCTTGCGTGTGACGCGCAAGTGAACTGGTTTGTCAAAGTAATAAATCCCAAGTGAGTGGGCTATCGTATCCACGGGGAATAAGGAATAGAAATACGAAGATTGCTACTTAACTAATTAGAAATTAAATAATGATGGTGTGGATAAATATTAATGCAAATAAACAAAAGAAAATAAGAAAGAGAGGCACAATAAAATGAGAGGAAAGGTAATCGATAAAAGTGGGGTAGTAGGATATTGTTCCTCCTAGGATTATTGCTTCAAGTGCAAAACCAACTATTATGCTTCCTAACTAATGCTTAATAAGTTGCAAACATCCTTAAATACACGGTCCCAAAATTAAGGTCAACCGTGACTAACTCTACACTATACCCTAGCGGAGAAATCAACCAGTCTCAACACCTCACACTGTGTAAAGTTGCAAGAAGCTATAGGGATTCCAAGTGATAAACCCTATTCCTATATGTAGATCTAACAATTTGGTCCTGGCGAAAGACACCTAGTCATAATTAAGCCCCAGGTGTTAAAGTCACCTCGGCACTGCACTCTGTTGATCTCGCAAGTAAGCCACAGCGGAGTTCATCCTTTAACCCTTCACTCTATTGTGACCACAAAGAACTCTTGGAACATTGAGGTAGAATTAATCACACCGGAGGGGAAAGGGGACGCTCCGCTACTTCTCGACTCACCCTCTCGACCTTTTCTAATCTTGCTTTGTCTAACCCTTATGGTGTGTCACTCACTCACAAGGATTACCAATGTAGACTCTCAACCCTAGTGTCACTCTAAGGGAGAAATCATTCAACAAGCATTCAAGATTGGAACTCAATTAAAGACATCAATTAAGGAAAGCATAATAAAGGTTAATGAAACAAATACATCCTAGGGTTCACAAATCCAAGTACCCACTAGGGGGTTTAGCTCTCCATGGAGCAAGAGACAATCAATAATGAAATAGAAAGTAAAAACATGCAATCCATTGTAAAACCCCCTTGGTATTCGCGTCGATGGTCTTGTGGAGTAGCCTCCTACTCTCCAAAGGTCCCTTTGTCAAGCCTAGGGCACACCTCGTCCGATTGGTGCTAACGAAAGCTCCCAAAATAAATATCTTCCAAGAGAAACGCGGTGTCGAAGCCGTAGAACAGCTTCAAAAGACTTGCCATAGCCTCTCTAAACCCTAGCCCCCGGCCTCCCAAAAGTTGGAGAAAAGATAGAAAAAAGGATGAAAGATTGATCCCCAAATCGGTACAAGTCACCTCTTTATAAAGGACTGGCATCGGCCATCCACAAGGGCATGTGGAATTTCACCACGCCCGTGTGGATTTATGGAAATCAGATGTTCTGTGAGCTGTAAACAGTAACTGCTATAGTACAATTGTGATCTACTTTAGCTTCTTTCATTTATATTTGGCTTTACAACCCTTCATGCGTGAAAGTTCATAAATACACACGTATTAGAGCTAAAATCTGATAAAAGTAATACTCATCATAAGAAAATAATACTTCGTATTATTAATACACAAGCACTTATCAAACTCCCCCACACTTAAGCTTTTGCTTGTCCTCAAGCAAAAAATAAAACATTAAAGCATAGAAGAAGGAGATATTAAAAGTGCTTGGCCTTAGGTTCACTAAAGCATACAAGGGAAGCATTCAACAAGTAAGGGAAATTTCAACACTAACTACAAAAAGAATCATTGCTCTAGCTAAAAACTTGAATAAGAAAGGACAGCAAACCCGAAATCATGTTTAGATTAATAAATGTGAGAGTTTAGATTAGTTAATCCTTCTAATATTCAACATTCTCTGAATCATAAATACGAGAGTTTAGATTAGTTAATATGCTATATTAGGCCCATACCACAAAACCCTAATATTTCTCTATATATACCCTTGTACTCTTTTCCTAATTGATATCCAAATTATTTTTTCCTATTCTCACATGGTACCAGAGCACTGGGTTAAACCCTAGCGGCCACCAATAACCCTAGCCACCGCTACTCCAAACCCTACCCTTCAATCCGCCGCCGCCATCTCTACCGCTAGCCACCGCTCATCTCTCGTCGTTCTGGTTCTACGAGCACCTGGTGATGTTCCTCAGCCCTCACCAATGATGCCCTTGTCTCGTTGCTAAAGGATTTGTCTCTTTGTTGTCATGTCTTCGTTTCGTGGGCATGGTAAAGGCCCCTCTCTTGGTGGTCGAGGAGCTGGCCATAGCGATTCTTGGTAGGTCTGTGTGCATCTTTTGTCGACGAACGGACCACACTAAGAATCGTTGTTGGGATAAGCATAGTAGTCTGGTTGTGGCCAATGCTAGTACAGAGTTAGCCGATCTGTTACCTACTTCTGGTGTTGAACAGTTAGTCACTATCTCTCAGGCTGACTTTGCGCAGTTCAAAGCACTACAGGGCACAGTTTCTCTCGCCATAGTCTCTTCTCCTATTTCCTCAGGTAATGTCTTTCTTACTTCTAGGGGCAGTTCTTGGATTATTGATTCCGGGGACTCCTCTCACATGACATGTACAAATTTTTTTTTCAAAATCTTTCTCCATCTGTTTTTTATTCTGTGGCAATTACTGATGGATGATCTCGCTTAGTGTCCGGAGAAGGAGTTGTCCAGGCTTCCTCTCAACTTAAACTAACTAATGTTATTTTCGTATCTGAATTTCCGGTCAACTTGATATATGTTTCTACGATCACTAAACAGTTGAATTGTAGTGTTACTTTTTCCCTTTTCACTGCACTTTCCAGGATCTACGGACAAGGAAAAGGATTGGTTTGTGGTGTAATCGTGGTGGCGGCATGTATACGTTGTTACCTGATGATATTCCTTGCAGTTTTCCAGCTTCTATTTTAGACACCGAGTCATCACTCATATGGCATTGTAGATTGGGTCATCTTTCTCTTAGTCGTCTTTAGCAGGCTTTGACTTGGATTTAGGTCGAGTCATTTCAATACGAGTCGTGTCAGTTGGGTAGGCATCATCGTGTTACCTTTAAACATTCTACTCTAGTGTCTAGTCAGTCATCATTTGATCTAGTTCATTGTGATGTTTGGGGACGTTCTAGAGTTGCGTTTATTTTCGGTCATCATTACTATGTTGTGTTTGTTGATTATTTTATCCCGAGTGTCATGGGTATATTTGTTGAAAGAACGTCGGTCTATTGTTGATATCCTTAAAAAATTTATTTTGGAAGTACAAAATCAGTTTTCCACTATTCTCAAATGTATGTGCTGATAATGCTTTAAAATTTATATCTTCTGCTGTAAATTCTTTCTATGTGTCCTTTGGGATTATTTATCAAATTACCTGTTCACACACCTCTCAACAGATTGTGGTTGCTGAAAGAAAGCATCGTCACATCTTAAATGTTGCGCTCACTCTCTTAGTGGAGCGTAATGTCCCTAGGTATTTGTGGTCTTAGGCTATCTTAATTGTAATATATCTTATTAATCGTATGCCTTCTGCACCCCTATGGGGAGAGGTCCCTCTACGTTGTCTTCTACCTGATATTGAGTTATTTCACTTATTCCCTCGTGTTTTCGATTGTATTAGTTTTGTTCAGGATTTAACTCATGGTTTGGATTAGTTGTGCCCGCGTGCGCTTAAATGTGTCTTTGTTGGATATTCCCCCACCCAACATGGATATTGTTTGTAACAACTGACTAGTCGGAAGTACTTTGTGTCTATAGATGTCATGTTTTTTGAGTCTCAATTTTTTTTCTGACTCGGGTTCTCAAGATTTGTTGACTATGTCGTCTAATATTATTCTCCCTATTCTTATTTCAGTCACTCTACCTGTGCCTATGCCTAGTGTGACGTCTCCTCCAGTAGATCCAGATATTGGCCATTTTGGACAAGTTTATCATCACCGCCAACATGTACCACTGCTAGATCCTCCCCTCCGGTCGTCTCCCCGGATGATGCAGACCCGTCTCTTGATCTTCCCATTGCCTTTCGCAAAGGTATTTGTTCTTGTACCAAACATCCCATCTCACTTTTTGTTTCTTGTGATAATCTTCACCAATCGTTCCGCATCTTTGCTCTTACCTTGTCTACAAAGTCAATCCTCAGGAACTACTAGGTTGCACGTCTGCTTCCACAATGGCAGAAGGCAATGGATGAGGAAATGGAAACCTTGAGATCTCGTGGTATATAAGAGCTCATGCCTCGCCCTACAGATGCCAGCGTCGTCACTTGCTGATGGGTCTTCTCTGTCAAGCATAAAGCCAATGGTACAGTTGATCGCTACAAAGTCTGGTTGGTGGCCGGTGGTTTTACTCAGACTTATGGTGTTGATTATGTTAAGACTTTTTCATCGGTTGCTCGTTCGAATTCCATTTGCATTCTACTATCGATAGTTATAAATCGATCATGGGAACTTTGTCAACTCAATGTAAAGAATGTCTTTTTCTATAGAGACTTAGTTGAGATAGTATTTATGGAGCAATCTCTAGGGTATGTTGCTCAGGGGGAGAATCTAGTTTGCCACTTCAAGAAAATGATCTATGGTCTGAAACAGAGTCCTCGTGCATGATTTAAAAAAATTAGTGTAATTGTAGTTGTAGATGGTTTTCGCAAGAGTAATGTGGATTACTCTGTGTTCTATAAAAACACTTTATCTGGATGTGTTGTTCTTGCAGTATATGTTGATGACATCTTGTTGACAGGTAGTGATCGTTAGGGCATTCAAAGAACTAAAGAGCATTTAATAAAGCACTTCATTACACGAGACATGAGACGACCTAGATACTTCCTTGGTATTGAGTTTGTATATGCCAGAGGAAAGATGACTCTCTCACGGTGGAAGCATGTGTTGGACTTACTTGAAAAGACTAGTTTATTGGGTTATAAACCAGAGAGTACACCGATTAAATAGTCACCACCCTTGTGGGAGACATCTTCCCCATTTATCAAAGATCCAGGTAAATACAGACGTCTGATTGGCAAGCTTATTTATCTAACAGTTACTCGTCTTGATATATCTTAGGCAGTTGGACTCCTTAGTCAGTTTATGCATGAGCGAAGAGAAGTTCATTGGCGGGGTGCTTTGAGGGTTCTTGCATATGTTAAAGGAGCTCCCGGCAAAGGTCTTCTCTATAAGAATCATTGTCATCTGGATATTGCAACCTATTCTGACTCGAGTTATGCTAGCGATAGAGGAGACAGAAAGCCTACGTCGGGTTTCTGTACGTATGTTGGTGGAAACTTGGTTACTTGGTGAAGGAAGAAGTAGAATGTGGTTTCAAGATCGAGTTCTAAAGCAGAGTATAGATCAATGCCACAGACAGCTTGTGAGATGGTTTGGGTGTAGTCTCTTCTATCTGAGTTAGGATTCCCCATAACGATACCTATGCAGATGTTGTGTGATAATCAGGCTGTCATCTTCATTGCAAACAATCAAACATTCCATGAGCGTACCAAGCATGTGGAGGTCGATTGTCACTATGTTCATGATATGGTATTAAAGTGGGTCATCTCTATGCCATACACC